>NC_091761.1:22502500-22640000 GCF_029378745.1 Bos indicus | reverse complement strand
AGAAAACACAGGGAAGATGAAAAGTGAGTTAGGTTCTTTGGCTGTCTGCTTTACTTTTGTTACTTTTACTATCAAACAAAAGTGAGAAATGCCCCAAAGTAATTTTTAATTACATATTTGAAATAAACCTTGAGTAATTAAAAATATGACTTGATTTCAAGATTATAGACTAAAATACATATAATATATCTATTAGGTCTGATGGTTACAAAAGTGTGATAATGAGGCCAAGATCACAAGTTTGAACCCCATTGGGACCAGTTACCTTTTGCAGAAAGCTATCTATTCTGTTGCTGCAAACTGTACCCCAAACTCATCTCAAAAATGTGAGCTATGGTACATGAGGGAATACGGAAAATCAAAGTCGCACTCAGGACCACTGCAAGAAAAACAATTTCAAGTACAATACATGCTGTCAAAGTGACTGAATAGTAATCTCCATACACAAATGTTAGCCAATGTCTAAAGAAAGCTATCTAATAGTAACCAAAATAATAATGATATTGTCATAGAATACCAAATTATAGGAGGGGAGAAGAAACAGTAAAGACAGGACACTCCCAAGGAATTAAACTGCAAAGACTTTCACAACATTCATTTTATAAATTTATATAAACAGATTATTGCACAAAGCTGCAGATTACCGATAAGGAGTCAGAGCCACACTGATTTCCCCAAAGTTTTATGAGCGACAAATGGAAAGAAGAACTGCCATTAGTGGTACTTTTCTTCCTACTAATGATTCTACAGCAAGCGGACTAAGCAGGGACAATCAATTTTAAGGCTAAAGGGTTATGCTTTGAAATTCACTGGCAGGTTTTGATATGGTAGAGTCTTTGGCAAAATGAGATCTTTAGTATTAAGCTAGCTTTAGATTTCTAAAAGATTATGTCTCAAATTTACTTCTGGTTTTATAATCTGACCTTCTTATCCAGTCACGAAATTTCAGATTTCATAATTTGATTTTCCTTGGGTTAATTTACATGGTTTGTATTTCTCTTCCCAGATACAAATTTTATTTCTAAAAATTACATTTGTCTGTCTTTGAAATCTACCTGTTCTTTTTTGGTAACATTTTATTCTTGTTTAATGAATTCTCATTCCCTACAATATTTTTAAAAGATTAACTGAAGGTTTCTCTCAGACTGTTCTAGTTACTTCTAGTTTCTTGTGTGTAACTCTGCCTGACCCCCTTTAACATGCCATCTTCTAATCTCTCAAAACGGGTGGCTCCTGTGTATGTGCCGTTGTTCTTGGATGTGTGATCATTTGGCAGGAGCTGTTTTGTTCCAAGAGAATCTGTGATCAAACCCCTGGGTTGTTGAGATATATTTATGACATAGTTTTGTGGGGTTTTTTTTCTTCTAGGGAAAGACCTATGGAGGATTTTGGGCTCTGAAACATTTTGAGGCTTAGAGTTTCTGCACTAGGTTATTGGTAATGTAGACAGTGAGGCCCAGTCTCTAGTTTCCTGAGAATAACCGTTTCTTCCCTTTTATAAAAGGGGTGGGAGCTGGGGGTGCATGTTTCTAGTGTCTGACATGGAAAGGACAGCTCTTTCTAGGTTTACGAGTGTGCAGTTCTGGCACCTGTAGCGTGCGTCTTATCCCTGTATGGACACTAAGGCCTCTAAGCCATATGAGATATTTTCCCTGAGGACCATACACTGTTGAGTTCACTTTCTACCATCAGAGTTTCCTCTTTGTTTCTGACCCGTGAGAACCCCTTTTCTTGCTTTCAAGTCCTGCCATGTTCTAAAAATACCACATCATCAAAAATACTATCTTTCCTGGTTATTTCCTCTGATGTTTCTATATACGAGAAACAAGAAGGGAGCTTCCTGTATTGGCTGAGTCCATCTCAGTGATACTATTTGATATTCTGCATAAAACTAAATTTTTGCAACTTAAACTCCTGAAATACTTTTCTCTGATATACTTTAATATGTATTTTAATTTATTCTTTTCTACATTTCATGTCCATCCAGTCATTCAACTATGCCCAGCTATTCAAATTCTACTTTTCTAAAAATCCTTTAAAGATGGCACAATTTAGCACTAAAGCCAAGTTCAGTTTAGTTCAGTTCAGTTGCTCAGTCATGTCCGACTCTTTGCGACCCCATGAACTGCAGCACGCCAGGCCTCCTGGTCCATCACCAACTGCCGGAGTCCACCCAAATCCATGTCCATTGAGTCGGTGATGCCTTCCAACCATCTCATCATCTGTCATCCCCTTCTCCTCCTGCCCTCATTCTTTCCCAGCATCAGGGTTTTTCCAATGAGTCAGCTCTTTGCATCAGGTGGCCCAAGTATTGGAGTTTCAGCTTCAACATCAGTCCTTCCAATGAACGCCCAGGACTGATCTCCTTTAGAATGGACTGGTTAGATCTCCTTGCAGTCCAAGGGACTCTCAAGAGTCTTCTCCAATACCACAGTTCAAAAGCATCAATTCTTCGGTGCTCAGCTTTCTTTATAGTCCAACTCTCACATCCATACATGACCACTGGAAAAACCATAGCCTTGACTAGATGGACCTTTGTTAACAAAGTAATGTCTCTGCTTTTTAATATGCTGTCTAGGTTGGTGATAACTTTCCTTCCAAGGAGTAAGTGTTTTTTAATTTCATGGCTGCAGTCACCATCTGCAGTGATTTTGGAGCCCAGAAAAATAAAGTCTAACACGGTCTCTACTGTTTCCCCATCTATTTCCCATGAAGTGATGGGACCAGATGCCATGATCTTAGTTTTCTGAATGTTGAGCTTTAAGCCAACTTTTTCACTCTCCTCTTTCACTTTCATCAAGAGGCTCTTCAGTTCTTCACTTTCTGCCATAAGGGTGGTGTCATCTGCATATCTGAGGTATTGATGTTCCTCCTGGCAGTCTTGATTCCAGCTTTTGCTTCCTCCAGCCCAGAGTTTCTCATGATGTATTCTGCATATAAGTTAAATAAGTAGGGTGACAATATACAGCCTTGACATACTCCTTTTCCTATTTGGAACCAGTCTGTTGTTCCATGCCCACTTCTAACTTTTGCTTCTTGACCTGCATACAGATTTCTCAGGAGGCAGGTCAGGTGGTCTGGTATTCCCATCTCTTGAAGAATTTTCCAAAGTATAGATATACCATAAATCCAGGGGGCACTGATAAACACTGAGCTTATGTCTAGTCTTCTTCCTTGCAAGTTTCCTCTCATTTTTATTAAAACTGTTCAAAGTCCCAAATAATGACTTTAAGAAAATCACATTTTTCTTTTCCATTTTCCAAACATGTTCACTGCAAATTAATGCTCATTTGCAGTGTTCTAAAAGAAACAAACATATACCCCATAAACAATATTCATTCAAGACCAAATAATTAGCTCTAGAACATTCAAAGTTTCCAACCCTTCAAAATTCTATTTGAATAAAGTTACTAGAGTGAGGTTATTAAGGAAGTCAATGGGAAAAAAAGAGCTAGAAAGAAGAAATACCAAAAACTTCTAATCTAATTATTAGTCTTGGAAATCTAATCCCTCTTCTAAAAGAGATCCCCATCTGTTATCTATGTAACTGACTTCAGGTTTCAATGTTCTTGTCTGACTTGATGGAACTGTGCAGGACAACAATTAAACTCTGCTCCACAGAGTGTGGTCTCATCACCTGGGTGCTTCTTAGAAATGAAGAATCTCAGAATCTGCATTTTAATAAGATCGTCAGGTATTTCACATGCACACTAAACTTCCAGAAGCACTGAATTAAAGGACTTTGAAAATAAAAGCACTTTTCAAAAAGGACTTTGAAAATATAAGACATAATTACATCTCTCTTCTTCTAGTAAGCCTCAATACCTGGAAAAACATCGGTAAGTTAGCTTTGGAATCCAGATTCAAATTATAAGAAATGAGCCCAGCAAAGAGGACTCTGTGAAATCTGAATTCATATCAAGTAAAAGGGATATTACCACAAATTGTTCCGTATGAGGACCTCACAGAACCACTGTCTGGAAAACCTTGTTCATTTTTGCAGTCACTGTATTAAAAGTGGCATTTGTAATATACACATTTGTATACACACACACACAAATGTTGCAATGAATAAACAGGAGAAAACTTAAGGATGAATCCTAATTTCTTTGAGTAAATCATAGTAATCCCATTCTCCAGCTGGCAACTTGACTGAGAGTTGCCATGTGAACCAGTTCTGGTCAATAAGGCAAGAGAGGAAGCTTGCTACAGGCTTCAAGAAGATTCTGAAAGGCTCCTTTAGCTCTTAAATAGGGTAAAGAAGAGTGTCTCTGCTGGACACTATGTCTGGATTTTATCTCTAGAATTCTAACAGCTATACTTTGACCAAAAGAATGGATGTACGGAAAGATGAGAAAAACCCTTGTTCTTAAAACGATCACAGAAACACTGAATTAACCAAAGCTGGAGACAAACTACCCTGGGTTTAACTATTACATGTTGGGATTGTCTTCGTTATTTGCAGCATCCTGATACTGACTCTGACCACATTTTAGGGTTCTCTTCATTTGAATATATGAACGCAGCTCCTCTTAAATGGTCTAACTTATTTTTTAGAATAGCAGCTACTGTAGAGCTTTCCTTGAGCATCCATATAGATGGATGTTATTACCACACTGCCTCCTATGTTATAAATTGCCTATTTGGGGGCGTTTATCTCTTCCCAGTATAATAAAAACTTTGTGAGGTCAGGCACTTGTCTTTGTTCCCTGATATATCTAAAGAACTCTACTAGCACAGCACTGGCATATAGTGAACGTTCAGACATTTTCTGAATGGATAACAAAGTGGAAAGTGTTTTGACAATAATTAGCTGAGGGCCTATAGGTAGTATTTAAGTTCTCTTAGCTTTAGTTTTGGGGAAGGCAATGGCACCCCACTCCAGTACTCTTGCCTGGAAAATCCCATGGACGGAGGAGCCTGGTAGGCTGCAGTCCATGGGGTCGTTAAGAGTCAGACATGACTGAGCGACTTCACTTTTTCTTTTCACCTTCATGCATTGGAGAAGGAAATGGCAACCCACTCCAGTGTTCTTGCCTGGAGAATCCCAGGGACGGGGGAGCCTGGTGGGCTGCCGTCTATGGGGTCGCACAGAGTTGGACACGACTGAAATGACCTAGCAGCAGCAGCAGCAGCAGCAGCAGCTTTAGTTTGGAGAAGGCAATGGCAACCCACTCCAGTACTCTTGCCTGCAAAATCCCATGGATGGAGGAGCCTGGTAGGCTGCAGTCCATGGGGTCACTAAGAGTCGGACACGACTGGGCGACTTCACTTTCACTTTTCACTTTCATGCATTGGAGAAGGAAATGGCAACCCACCCCAGTGTTCTTGCCTGGAGAATCCCAGGGACAGGGGAGCCTGGTGGGCTGCCGTCTATGGGGTCGCACAGAGTCAGACACGACTGAAGTGACTTAGCAGCAGCAGCAGCCGCAGCAGCAGCTTTAGTTTACACACCTGCAAAATGCTGAGAAGTTTTCAAACGGTTCTGGGTTCCCTACAGGAACTTTCAAGGTGCTAGGAGGAGAAACCGTGGAAAAAGAAAAAGAGGAACAAGAGGGAGGTTTGAAACTCTCCACTTTTGCATTTCAACCAGAGCTGCATCATTCTGCCATGATGGATTTTTGCATCAGAGTTCATCAGAAGAAAGAGTTCTGTTGTTTTCAACAGCTCTAAAGTTCAATGATTAAGTGATCATTTTAAGACTGCAAACTCTATCATTTTATGCCACATGCCAGAAGTGAATTACAAGTGCTGAAATCTTAAAGCACTTCAAATTTTGGCTTAAATGTTATTTTCTACCATCTTAAAAAAAAGAAAAAGCTCTCCTTTTCCATTTTCTGTCACTCTATTCCCTCACTTTGACTTATTTTTCTTCACAGAACTTATTATATTATGTTCTTAGTGTTTATTGTCTTCCACTCATTATTTCATTCCCTACTCCAGGTGATCTTCCTGACCCAGGCATTGAATCTGTGTCTCTTGTGTCTCCTGCATTGGCAGGCGGATTCTTTACCACCAGTGCCACCTGGGAAGCCCCACTGGGAAACCCACTTACTCACTTATTCAGTTCAGTTCAGTTGCTCAGTTGTGTCCGACTCTTTGTGACCCCATGAACCGCAGCACGCCAGGCCTCCCGGTCCATCACCAGCTCCCGGAGTCCACCCAAACCCATGTCCATTGAGTCGGTGATGCCATCCAACCATCTTATCCTCTGTTGCTCCCTTCTCCTCCTGCCCTCAATCTTTCCCAGCATCAGGGATTTTTTCAAATGAGTCAGCTCTTTGCATCAGGTGGCCAAAATATTAGAGTTTCAGTTTCAGCATCAGTCCTTCCAATGAATATTCAGGACTGATCTCCTTTAGGATGGACTGGTTGGATCTCCTCGCAGTCCAAGGGGCTCTCAAGAGTCTTCTCCAACAGCACAGTTCAAAAGCATCAATTCTTCTGCGCTCAGCTTTCTTTATAGTCCAACTCTCACATCAATACATGACCGCTGGAAAAACCATAGCCTTAACTAGACGGACCTTTGTTGACAAAGTAATGTCTCTGCTTTTCAATATGCTGTCTTGGTTGGTCATAGCTTTCCTTCCAGGGAGTAAGCATCTTTTAATTTCATGGCTGCATTCACCATCTGCAGTGATTTTGGAGCCCAGAAAAATAAAGTCAGCCACTGTTTATTAGGGCAAAGGAATTTTTTAAAATATTTTGTTCACTGCAATATTTCCAGAACCACTTATGATAGAAAAAAAAAATCACAATATAGTGGATTTTCATTCCCAAGGTAAACCTGTGGCTTGAACTACTACACCCCACCCTACCTCACCCCCAGCCCCTGTAAACTACCATACTTTGTTTTTATGAGTGTGATTAATTTAGATACCTCTGACAAGTAGAATCATAATGGTTTTTGTCTTTTTTTGTGATTGGCTTATTTTACTTCACAATGTCCTCAAGGTTCATCCACGTTATAGCAGATGACATGATTTCCTTTTTTTTAAAGACTGAATAATATTCCATTGTATGTATATACCACATTTTGTTTATCCTTTCATTCAATGATGGACATTTCTTAGGATAAATGTTTATTCAAGTCCTTTGCCCACTTAAAAATTGGGTTAATTAGGATTTTGTTGTTGTTGTTGTTGAGATTATGATATGATCATTCGATTGTTGAAAGGGTACTAACACAATTCAATAGGGAAATAACAGTTAACAAACGGGGCTTAGACAAGTGAATATCCATAAACAAAAGTTAAAATGGACCAAAGATCTAAATGTAAGAGTTGAAACTATAAAACTCTTCAGAGAAAGCAGGTGGAAATCTTCACATTTTTGGATTAGGTAATAATAGGTTCTTAGATATGATACTTAAAACACAAACAACCAAAGAAAAAATAAATTAGAATTTATCAAAATTTAAAATTTTGTGCACCGATACTGGATGCTTGGGGCTGGTGCACTGGGACGACCCAGAGGGATGGTATGAGGAGGGAGGAAGGAGGAGGGTTCAGGATGGGGAACACATGTATACCTGTGGTGGATTCATTTTGATATTTGGCAAAACTAATACAATACTGTAAAGTTTAAAAATAAAATAAAATTAAAAAAAAATTTTTTGTGCACCAAAAGACACTATCAAGACAGTGAAGTGACAATACATAGAATGGGAAAAAAATGTTTGGAAAGTATGTTTCCGATAAGGGCCGAGTAAAGAAACTATACTAACAAATTCAATTACAGATGTGCAACAAGCATTTACACAAGGAACTATATTCAATATCTTATAATAAACTACAATGGAAAATAATCTGAAAAAATATAACTGAATTACTTTGCCATATACCTGAAACCAATACAATATTACATATCAAATATATACTTCAATAAAAAAGCACCACCAAATAATAATGAAAACTTACCACTCAGTAATAAAAAGACAGAACTCAATTTTATATGGGCAAAGGATTTGAACAGATATTTCTCCCGAAGGTATACAAATGGCCAAGATGTGTATGAAAAGATGTTCAATATCACTAATCATCAGAGAAATGTACAAATCAAAACCAAAATGAGATATCATTCTATACCCACTGAAGTGAAGTCACTCGGTTGTGTCCAACTCTTTGCGACCCCATGGACTATAGCCTACCAGGCTCCTCCGTCCATGGGATTTTCCAAGCAAGAGTACTGGAGTGGGTTGCCATTTCCTTCTCCAGGGCATCTGTTCCCAATCCAGGGACTGAACCCAGGTCTTCCGCATTGTAGACAGACGCTTTACTGTCTGAGCCACTAGGGAAGTCCTCTATACCCACTAGGATGGTTAAAAACATAAAAAGATGGACAATAAGTGGTATATCCATACAGTGGAAAGCAATTCAGTCATAAAAAGAAATGAAGTACTGATACATGCTACAACACGGATGAACCTTAAAAAACATTATACTAAATAAAAGAAGCCACAGACAAAAGGCTACATATTGTATGATTCAATTTATATGAAATATCCTCAATGGACAAATTCAAAGACACAGAAAGTAGATTAGTGGTTGCCTGGGCCTAGGTAGAGGAGGCAATGGGGAGTGACTATTAATGGTCAAAGAGCTTCTTTCTGGGGTGATGAAAATGTTTTGAAACTAGTGTTGATGGTGGCTCATTGTGGATATACTAAAACCCACTTTAAAAAGGAAACTTTTGTGCCTATTAATTATCTGAAAAATAAAAAACCCAAAGTTAAACTGAGAATTTAAAAATAAAAGACAAAAAATAAAAAAAAAAAATAAAATAAAAAAAATAAAAAAATAAAAAAAAAATAAAAATAAAAGACAAAAATGCTAATACTTTGCACTGATCCTATAATATCTAACCATCCTGCAGAAATAGACAGGATCAATAGAAAAAGGAAGATTTTGGAGTAAATACCAATTCAAATGCTAGTTTAATCACATACTAGCTATAAGATTCTGGGAAAGCTATTTAAGCTTCCTGAACCTCAGTTTAATCACCAACAACACAAATAATATATCCTCACAGGCTGAAGTGCTTGGAACACAGGAGGCCTTCAAAGGTTAGTCCCCAATCTTAGCTGTCTCCTATCAGTGTGTGGGTTTAATATAGAATGAAAAAAAAATGTTAGACTGCCTGGAAGTAAAGAATGATGGTTCTTTAAAACACTGGGTCTGTATTTCTGGGAAGAAGTCTTGCCTAACCAACTTTTTATAGATAGAAAAGTAACTGGAAAGAATGCAAGCACAATGATTGTAAACATACAGTAAGTAACTAAGTGTACTGATAAGCATTATGTTAAACCTTGAACAATCAACTCTGAAAAAGGGGGTGTAAGGGATGGGGAAGGAAAAACAGATAAATGCATAATTTAAAAAAAGAATGATAAGCATTGTGATGGGAGAAGGAATGTACCACAGGAATGATTAAGAGGAGAAGATAAACAATCTTGATAAAGGAAGATTTGGGCCTCATTAAAATAGAGAATTTTAGGAAAAGAAACCAGTACATTTAGTGGTCTTTTCAATTACGTAACTTAAAAAATAAAAACAGGAAAAGCAGAAGAGGAACGGGGTTTTGAAAGTAAGTAAGTAAGAAAGAAACCCCCAAGGGAAAGGTCAATATGGGTATGTATGTCAGAATCAATCTGCACAGACCTCCTTTCCCATATGGATACTTCTTGCTTGGAGGGGGCTTCCATATTCTAACAAAGGAGTCCATTCCCTCATGATCCAAATCCTCAGTCTATTTACCATGTGGGATACACATGGACTGCATAAAGGAGCCGACACAGAAGGATACAAACCCAAGGAAAACAGTCATCATAAAAAAGAGAAAGGCCACCGTTTGTGTATTTTTGGAGAACAGTGATTTGGGGACAGTGGAGAAGCAAGAAGCACTGAAAAAGACACAGGTTCTTAATGTAAACTTCAGTAGTTGCAGACAGATACGTTGCTTCTGAAAGAAGATTATTCTGTTATAGAAATATCTATTTCAACATAATTTGGTATGCACAGTCTTAAAGTGCCAACTGGCTTTAGTAGACTATGTTTATACAAGAAAAGGGATAACTAGGAAATGTCAGAGTATAATCACATCTATCAAAATTTGTAGTTGGTTTCATAGCTTATAGTTTGTCCTAGCAAGTAATAATACATTGGAGTCCATTATTCTATTGAAAAGACATTGTATGTAAAATGAGCTTTTGTAAATAAGACACAAAAGTTAATTTACTTTAATGAAAGGAATCCTATAATTAAAGGATACTCACACATAATCCCTGCCAAGAGAGGCAGTATAGAATATGGTTACAGAGTACTGAAGCCAGACAGAGGAGATTATCCTAGCCATGTCATGGAACCTTTCTAAAGTCTCAGTTTTCTTATCAATAAATGAGAGATCATAATAGCATCTACATCACAGGATTGCTATGAAGATTAAATGAGAAAGTGCATATAAGATGCTTAGCATGCTGATACAAGGTAAGTTGATCAACATATGTTATCTATTGTTAATAAAGTGAAGAATGGCTTTGCCTCTTTTGAACACCTCAATGTTCAGAACACAATTTCTTAAAAAGAAGTGTGTTGTATGTTTATCTGTGATCTGTTTATCTATTAGTCAAATTTATCTGAGAAGACAGGTCTAGCATTAACCACTTCAAACTTTATTTATAGGGATTTCTTTTCTTTCTTATTTTCTCCTTAAACTGTCCTACCTGTGGTAAAGGAAAATGGCAAGTTTTGCTACTCATTAAATTGCTGCTGAGTGATATTCTGGCAGTTTCCAAGAAGGGCAAAAATTTACCTAAGGTGCAAATATATTAAAAGAAAAACAGATTTGAAGTGAACCAGTAGGAAGTATATTTGACTTTGCTATAATTTCTAAACCAATATTCAAAGCAGTCAGTCTAGGAACCATTTGTTACTTGTCTCTGAGTACGAAAAGCAATGTCTTAACTTCCTCTTCCCTGGCCATACTGGGAGACACAAAATTAATAAAACCTTTATTCCTTTGCTTGCATTCTCAGTTCAAAGGTTTCTCTCTATCACCTTTACACATTCCTGGGTATATTTATATACTGTTTTAGCTAAATTCACTTGAAAAGAAATTGCCAAAAGTAATTTTATTAATGACATATTAAACTATACTCTTGAATAGTTTCTCTTACTTTAAATAAGATTTCTGCTCTCAGAATACACCAAAATAATAATTATAAATGAGATATCAAATTTTATACAACTGACTTAAGTCCACGCTAATTCTGTTCCTAGTGTCGATACATCTTTTCTAGTCTAAAAGTCATTAAAGGCATAATCAAGTAAATAAAATTAAAATAATATACCACTTTGGGGCTATTAAATGAGAAATGATTAAAGCAAGACTAACATCCAGTATTGCTGGGGTTAAGGAAAATGTACTTTCTTGGATGGCTACAAGGATGTTCACTGTACCTTACTCACACACACAAAAGTCAAATAACCTCAAAAGAAAACAACAGCGAGGGATCTGGATAACTGAACAGTTAATATCCAAATTATATAAAGGACTCATACAACTCAACATCAAAAAAAAAATCTGATTTTAAAATGGACAGATAACCTGGATAGACACTTCTGCCAAAAAAACCCAAAACAAAAGGTCAAAATACACTTGAAATGATGTCCAATATCACTAATCATCAGGGAGATGCAAATGAAAACCACAGTGACACATCACCTCAGATCTGTCAGAATGGCCATCATTAGAAAGACAACAAATAACATCTGTTAGGAAGGATGGGGAGAAAAGGGAACACTTGGGCACTGCTGGTGGGAATGCAAAGTGGTACAGCCACTACAGAAAAAGTATGAAGGTTCCTCAAAAAGTTAAAAATAACACTACTATATGATCCAGTACTTCCATTTGTAGGTACATCCCCAGAGAAAAAAAGGACTAATTTGAAAAGGTACAATGCACCCCTATGCTCACTGTAGCATTATTTACAATAGCCAAGACATGGAAGCAACCCGAGTCCACTGATGGATGAGTGGATAAAGCCCATCCTCCCCCTGCACCTCCCCACTGAAGTGGTATCCAGGCATAAAGAAGAACGAAATCTTGCCATTGTGACAACATGGATAGACCTAGAAGGTATTATTATTCTAACTGAAATAAGTCAGAGAAAGACAAATTCCTATAATCTCAGTTATACGTGGAATCTAAAAAGCAAGATGAAAACAGACTCACAGATACAGAGAACAAACTGGTGGTTGCTAGAGGGGAGAGTCTTTGCTGGAGACTGAGTAAAACAGACCCAAGGATAGGAGGGACAAACTTCCAGTGAGAATTAAGTTGTGGGGATGAAATACACAGCATAAAAAATATTTAGCGAAGTGCTGGGTTGGTAGGATAAACATTGTCATCATTTTCACACAACTTATCAAGTCAGCCTGTTGATCTCTTTAGGTATTTTAATGTATATTTGGATATACTTGACAGGGGAACAAGGAGATTTTTTTATTTTATTAAAATTATTTTTTGTTGCAATATGATTAATAAAAATAAAATGTACAGGTCTTAAATGTTCAATTTAATGAATTTTGAGAATTTTATATACATATGTACCCACCACCCCCAAACAGACAACACTTTCAATGTCCCCAGAAAGTTCCCTTATGACCTTTCCCAGTCAATCCCCACTGCCTCTCCATGCTGATCTATTTATTTTATTGGTGAGATGTATGATTTCCATCATATAAATATGTCACAATTTATGTATCCATTTTTCTACTAATGTGAGTTGCTTCCAGTATGAGGCCATTATGAATAAAGCTGTTATTATTTTGTGAAACAAAAATATTTATAACATATGTATGTATGTTTTCATTTATTTTAGATAAATACTAAAAGTTGGAATTACTGGGTCAGAGGGTAGATGTCTACTTAAAATAAATGGCCAATTTTCCAAGGTGACAAACAATTCCTGTTCTTCTTCCTTGTCCACATTTGGTGTTCTTAGTTACTTTAATTTTAGCCATTTCAGTGATAATGAAATCATATCTTACTGTGGTTTTAAACTGTCTTTCCCTGATGACTTAAGAGATGCTGAGTATCTTTCCATGTTTATTCATGTATCTTCTTTTGTGAAGTGTATGTATAAGTCTTTTGACCATTCTTCGAATTAGGTTATTGGTCTTTATACTATTCTTTTGTAGAAATTTAAAAATATATTCTGGATATAAGTCCTCCGTCAGATATATGTATAATGAATATATTTTTCCAGTTTGTGGCTAATCTATTCATTTTCTTAATAGTGTTTTTTGGTGAACAGAAGTTATTCATTATAATGAAAAATTTTTTTCTTTTATATTAGTTTTTTTTTTTTTAATTTTGTATTTCATCCAACGGATTTTTGCCTATCCCTAATTGTGAAGATACTCTGTTTCAGAGAAGGATCATCGATTGAGAAAATGTCAGAGTGAATATGTTTAAAGCAAACAGAATGTTTATAGGAAAACAACAAGTTAAGGATGATAAGCTAGCAGGCTGTTACCCAACTTTAGAATGAATTGGTATGGCTTTGGTCTGGGTTGATGGGCAGTGTAGTGGAAGAGGAAAGAACAAGTAACGGCCAGATTTGGAAGAAAAAACATGTAACTAAGTGATTACGTGAATCAGATGCAGGAAAGAATACATGTTAAAATGATGTAAAGAAATGAGCTTAAAAGATTCAAAGAGAGCCAGTAGTACTAACAAAGATAAAAAAGCTTGAAAGTAGTTTCTACCATGGTTGTATTATAGGAAAAAATGAGTTTAGTTTTACACAGATTAAGCTTCATAATGATAATGGAAGAGCCAAATGGAGATTTCCTGTTGCCAGTCTGGAATAATGAAACTTGAAAAGGGCTAAGAGGAAAATTAAGGCTATAGATGTGCAAATCATTAGCAGAGAGCAGTACATCTCAAAGTAACACACCTACATGCCAGCAGTACCTAGGAATTTGTTGGATTTGACAATTCTCAGGCCCCATCCCCAACCTAATGAATCAGAAACCGTGGCAGTAAAGGCAGCAATCTGTGTTTTAATAAACACTCCAGAGGATTCTGGTGCACATTACACTTTGAGAACCACTAGCATACCGGTTAGAGTTGAAGGCATGAGTGCAGAGGGCAAGTGAAAAAATTTAACAAGAATCACTCAATTACTAATTGCTAGGGAAGACCCATGGCAGGCAGAGAGGAAATTAGTACACAGGAGAGATTACAACTGGAAGGCTGATAACGTTTGTCACTCAAAAGCCAAGATAGAGAATGTCATGAAGTTTCTAAGCAGTTTATTCAGAAAGAGACAGAAAGAGAAAGGTATACAGAATGGAGCCTTCCTCCCATCTGTTATTTTATATATCTCTTCTTCCCCACCCTGCCTCCCAATGGCATCTTATTATCTAGTTTTCTTTTAAATAAAGAAAATCTGCAAACAAAGTAACACAAACAATACAATCCATACAACTTTTTTCTTTTGAAAGGAGAAAATGATAGGTATCTTAGATATTTAGGTTCATTTACTACTTGTATATAACTTTTCAGAGCAAGGAGAGAATGGGCTGCAATGTGAAAGGCAAGTGGGGTCAAAATAAGTTGTTGTTCTAAAGACTGGAGAAATGACAGCATGCTTCTATGCTGATGGGAAATATCCACTTGGGAAGGAAAAACTGACGATGCAGGAAAGAAAGGAGGAACTACTTCAGTAGATGAATGGGGATATATAATCATGCGCACAACCGAAAGGTTGTCTCTGGCTAAGTGCATAGAACAGGGATCAGCAAATCACTGCACATTTTTGTAATGCCACAAGTTGAAAAGTGTGTTTACATTTTGAAGTTATTTCTAAAACACAGCAACAACAGCAACAAAGGAACACTATTCTGTGGCAGTGAGATTATATGAAATTCAAATGTAAGTGTCCATAAATGAAATTTTATTGGCACAATGCCATGCCCATTTGTTTACATACTGTCTATAGCTGCCTTTGCAAGGGTGAGGAGCTTTAACAGAGGCTGTGTGGGCCTCAAAGCTGAAAATATTTACTTTCTGAAATCATCCACTGCCTCCTGGCAAAGACACCTATCTACCTGTGCTCTAAACCTTTGATATATCTAACCAGAACAGACAGACTTCAAGTGATCTACGTATTGCTATTAATGAAGACTAAAGTCAAAGTTGAAACATAAGGGATAAAATTAATTGATTTCATCCAGCCAGCCATTCAGTCAACAAAATTTACTGAGTCTGGTGCCAAGCACTGGAGATATAAAATAAACAAAGCAGGCATCATTCTCATTCCCATGGGAATGTAAATGCTTATGGGACAGAAGAGAGACAAATAAGTGAGATTATATAACTTGTGATAAGTGCTCAGAAGCAAATCCACACAATGCTGTGAACACAAGGGAGCCTGGGGATTATTCTAGACAAGGCAGTCAGAGAAAGAAGGGGTTTCTTAGGCCCGAGGAGCCAACCATGGCAGGAGCAAGGAGTGCGGTGAACAGGAGGAGTAGACAATTAAGTGTTCTTAGGTTTCCACAGACACAGAAACATGCCAGGATGGAGAAATTTATACATTGTGAGGAGCGCATGCATGGAATACCTTCCCTGATAAATTCTCCAATGGTATTTTTACTACAAAGTACACACAGAATAATTATATAATGGGTTCAAATGGTTTGGGAACAAAATACAAATAAAAAAAACCCCACAATACTGTATAATTACCTAATTACCCGAAAGATAGGAATGGTTCCAGAAAGCCATTTCTGCTTATCAGGTATATACAGTAATGGCCTTTTTTTCTTTCTTTTTTTTTTTATTAATATGGGGAGGAAACATTCCACATGATATACATTTTACAGGATACTGGTAAATGCAAACATAGCAAGGAAAGTATAATGGTAGGTATCTCTTAATTGCTGAGAATAAAATTAAGCTTTTCCTACTACATCACAACAAATAAATATAAAAAATGATCATAAAAGGACAAACAGTACTAGAAACCATAGAACGTGCTTCAATTGTAATTCATACACAGCTGCTGCTGCTAAGTCGCTTCAGTCATGTCCGACTCTGTGTGACCCCATAGACAGCAGCCCACCAGGCTCCCCCGTCCCTGGGATTCTCCAGGCAAGAACACTGGAGTGGGTTGCCATTTCCTTCTCCAATGCATGAAAGAGAAAAGTGAAAGTGAAGTTGCTCAGTCATGTCCGACTCTGTGCGACCCCATGGACTGCAGCCTACCAGGCTCCTCCGTCCATGGGATTTTCCAGGCAAGAGTACTGGAGTGGGGTGCCATTGCCTTCTCCCATACACAGCTAATTCAGTATAATAAACCAGGGGAAGCTTCACAAATGATAAGCTATGAACTTTGGCAAAGAATTAGTGCCATTTGGTGCTAAATTTTAAATTTCTTATTTGGCATATACCAAATTAACTATTTAAAACACAACCTGTCCACTTCATGGGTTGGTTATGTAGTCTGTTCCATGTTAAAATAATCAGTTCTTTCATTATCTTGATTTTCAGGCACAAATAACTTCATACTTTGAGCAGATTGAGGGAGTACAAAATAAAATGTTCAGTAATCTTTTAGATACTTATAAAATCATGCAATTCTAGTTTATTTCTTCTCATGAAAAATGATAAAACATGACTTTCAACCATTTGAAAAGCCAGACAGAGGTGTATCGAAATGTAAGGTACATTCAATGTAATGATTCATAGTGTCTCTAATAGAAAGATTCAGCAGTTCTCAATCGAGACCTTTATTCCTTCTCTGAATAAATGATGCCTGAAATTTTTATTCTTGTTCTAATGGAATTTCAATGGCCTTCACTGCAAATCTACTGGAAATTTTTGCATATTAAGTGGAAAAAATTAAATGATGTTAACCACATTTTAATGTGATTAAGGCTGACAGGGTCATTATTTCTGCTAATCACTCAGTTTAAAAAGCTCAAACAAAACTTTATAACAGACAAGGTTTTTAATTTTCTGTATATCTTGTTGAATTAAAAAAAAAAACTACAGAAGAAAAAGAAAGGAAAAAACCATACTGTAGTCTTTGACAAAAACCAATGAGTATTTCCTACAATTCGCAGATGGGTTTCATTATACTTAATCTGGTGATGTAAAAACAAAAATGCAAAACAATCTTATACTGCACATGCTTCCCTGGTTTCTTTCCCTTTAAACATGAAGATGGTAAGAAAATACACTTTGTAGAATTTTGAGTTCTGTGTTTCCTATTTGCTGCTAAATGGAAACAAATATAGTTGTTTCTTTAGATCTTAGAGCAAACTAAAAACAGAATTAATGTATAATACAGCCTCAAACAATTCTTCAGTGTTCTATTTTTTAGATTAATCTATGCCATGCAACATAAAATATTTCAATTATATCAAAAGAGTGATGGTAATTGCTGTAAGAATAATAGGAATTCTACTTACAGATAATTTGTTTTTTCTGTTTTCTGATAAGAAATTACTTTGTTCATGGTCATTCTATACTAGAAACTTAATATTAAATTAATTACTTAAGATGGCAGGTACTTTTGATGTAATTTTGGTGCTCTACTTGCAAGGAACTGTTTTTAAAAGTATAATATTTTTGAAACAAAAATGACTTGGAACCTAGCCTAATATCCCCAGCCAGTGTCTTCTATAATTTTCTGGGCATTTCAATATTTTCCATAAATAATAAGTTAGGTACATACCCCATACAACTATCTAATGAATAAGCCAAGTATCTCACTACTCCTGTTGTTGGCTGTCAGCTGCTTAACCACCATGGGTTGTTGAAAATCATTATCTTTCAGCTACTAAATGGTAATTGCTAAAAATGATTTTAGGACTGTAGTTCATTTTGACATATGAAGGAAATATGACCATTCCTAATCCAGGAGTTATAGTTTTTACAGAAACAAAATTAATTAGCTTTTAGAAAAATATGACAAGCAAATGATTTTTGAAAAGAAACACACACTTGAAGTTCAGACAGTCTAATTCATATTGATTCATCCCAATTTAGTAAACTTAAACCAAATTCAATGACTAAAAACAAAACACTTCATACATAAAAAAGATTAAGTAAATATTTTTTTGCATTGTAGTTTTTCTAAAGCTGTATAAACTATGATCACTGCAAATAATAGTTAAACCAACAATTATAAAGCTTAAGCTACAGGTGCAGTATCTTTATCAAAAAAAAAAACAAAAACAAAAACAAATTCAAAACAAAAAATAAATGATCGTTCTTTTCATGGTAAATTACTCAATTGCATGCAAACAGATAAATGGGTTTACCTCACTGATCATCATCTAAGCAGCTAACAAAAGCAGAGCACCTGGCCACAAACAAGTTCTTTGAAATATAATTTAGTATGAAGTTTGAGAAATTGCTGTTTCTCTTTCATATTAAAAATCATAACCAAATTACTTTCTAGAAGAAAGCTCAGTCTTTTGTGAAAAGAAAGAGATCAGGATCTGTTAATACATTATATAAATATCAAGAAGTTTTAATGATGCATTGTGTTTGTAATCTTTGATGCTTGTCCAAAGAATTAATATTACTGAACTTTAAAAAAATTTTAACATGATGCTCTGCAATGGGGCATCAACTAATAACCCTCCAGAATTTCTGTGCTCATCTAAAAAGAGTCCCTGCTGAATGTTCTAATGTATCTTATTGTGAATCTTCAGCAAATAAAACTTCATGTATGAGCTCATGATGTGCTTTGCTGCCGGAAAGTCACAGACTCTGTGGGAAGCTCTTTATCTTCCCAGCAGTCAGTTCTCTGAGAACATCAGTGCAGCTACTGTAGTTACCTGTAGATTACTTGTATTTTCTCACATCTGTGTCCAGCAATCTAAACCATGATGATAAAGGGTCATTAGGTTTTGAGTGAGGAAGGGGATGGACTAGACAATTTGCTCTGATAAGCTCCTTGTTGGAAGCTCCAGTTTAGAATGTGAAATGTTGGTATGTACAGTTTTACACTAAAAAGAAAAATAATTTCACTTTTCTGCACTAACAATTAAAAATGATGCAGTTTAACCAGTCACTATGGTCTTACCGATTCACATTTTATTTGGGGGGTTTATAATTAAAAGTATTTAAGAGAACTAATTTTCTGCTTGTAAAATGGACTCTACGCTCTATTAGCCACAAAGAATTCAGGTACAATTACTAAGATAACTGCTGTTGGGAGCACAGCAAAGCAATTTCCCACAGTGGGACTTACAGTTCAATTTACCAGTTGGGCAAATATTTTGTGCTCTGTAGTGGCCTGGAGAGTTAAAAGCCATAGGGAACAGTTGAGCCGTGTTATACCTGGAGAAAAGTTTCTTCAATTCAAATGGACGGTTTAGATTTCAAAGTAGAGACAATATCCCCAAAAATATTACCCCAAATTAAAATTATGCAGTTTAAAAACTAACACAAAATAATTGTCACAGAAATCCTGAGTGATCCCTTGTCCTCCCCCAAAATAGAGCTCATAATTCAGAATTCGACACTGTACTTTATTTTCATATTTGTGTTGCATCCTAAACCATTCTGATACTTAATCACATTTTCCTAGTAATCAGCTGATAGAATATGGTATATTCTTGATTAGATTATAGAATGGGAATACTAATTACTCAATTTCAAAAGGCTTAGAATAACATGTCAGGTTACAGAAATATAAAAAAACAAAATTTTCTAGCAACCTTCAGTTACTATGTGACATACCACATAGAAAGGATAAAAAAGAAGTGTTTTAGTTTAGCAAAAGTAAGAAGAGTTTAAAAAATGCTTGCCTAAATATGCATTCATAACTTATTTCTTCATTTAGGTATGCTTATTTTTGTATGACAGTATATCATCCACACATCTTCCTCCAAAAAGAAATTTTAAGAGATAATGCTGCTGCTGCTGCTAAGTTGCTTCAGTCGTGTCCAACTCTGTGCGACCCCATAGACGGTGGCCCACCAGGCTCCCCCGTCCCTGGGATTCTCCAGGCATAGTGACTGAAATAAATAATATACTCCTCTGCCTTAAAAAACTATATTAAAATTACAAAAGTATGGGAATTAAAAACACGATGTTGTTGTTTAGTTGCTAAGTCATGTCCCACTCTTTTGTGACCCCATGGACTGTAGTCCATCAGGCTCCTAAATAAAACCCCAAGCAGTGATTTGGCTTTTTGGAAATAATTTGAAAACATTTGGACCATTTTGAAGGCTTTCCAATGCTGCTGGAGAAGAAAAACAAAAATACTTACTTTGAAAGTTATTTGCCTGTACTAAACACAAGCAAGCAATATTTTCCAACAGATTAAAGATAAACTAAGCATTTAAAAACTCCTGTTCTTCCTTTCAAATATATGAATTATCTAAAATCCTTTTAAGGAAGTCCATAAGATGGAAGATATGTCACTACTACCAATATGGAGATACTTCTTAAAATGAAAATTACCATAAAATACAACATTTGAGTAACTAACATTAACATCCTAAGGCAATATGGGAACATAACTCCTTAATAATTATTCATACACCAAGCCACTGTAAACCTAAATCATTTCTGAAGACCTGAATGTGTCAAGAACTTTGACAATTATGACTGGAGCCAGGAAACTGTAGCAGTGCAGAATTTCTTATGAATTTCTCCAGTTACTTTTTATAAATGCTGTCTTGGATGACAGCTTAATGTGTACCACATGCAATATTTATTCTTCTTCAGTGTCAGACTGTCTAGCCATCCAAGGGAATACAAAGAATGTCACTTATTAGGATAAAAGCATAGGGAAGGTAATCAAGGACATATGTAACATCAGCCAATCATGCCCTATTTCAACATCCTATTCCATTCATAACAGTTCAACAATTATTTGCTTACTGATAACTTGCTTTCAGGCTGTTTGTGTTCACCATAATGGTGGTTTGCATTTATTTTGCTCTTTAGAATTGGACACTTGCTGTGCCATACGTGTTTGTCAAAACTTTATATCTTCTGTCAGAAATGGCTTAGCATATCAAATAATTTCTATTTGTCAGGAACTACCAATACAACAATCAGTAACCCTTGATGTCAACAGGGCACTGAAATAACCATAAGACAGCAAATGTGTAACTAAATATTTTACCCAAAAAAAACCCCTCTGTAAGTGATAAATAATAAGAAAGTTGTTACTATCAGCTAAGTTATACACACATTCGCCTGCATATAGCTAGGAATACTAAATAGGCACTGGTTTTTCTTTTGTTTTAGTTTTTCAAGATTGTAAAGCTGTTAAGAATATCCCAGTGTAATCTGGAGGTCTTTCAACTATTTAGCCAAAATTTCTAAGCAACACCAAGTCACATTAAAATATAAACTTTGCCAACAATATAAATTTCACTTAATAATAGATTTAAGATAATTCTCTATCATACATCATAAACATGAAATGAGTAACTATAGAAATACAATTATTTTATCACATTTAAACATTAAATGATATGACTTCAACTATTTATTCGATTAACATTTAAAAACTTATAAAAGTACAAATTTCAAGAGATCTAGACAACGAAGATGTTTACCTCTGAACACAGGAAAGGAAGGGCTTCCCTGGTGACTCAGATTGTAAAGAATTTGTCTGCAATGTGTGAGAGCCAGGTTTGATCCCTGGGTTGGGAACATCCCTGGAGAAGGGAATGGCTAACTTCAGTATTCTTGCCTGGAGAATTTCATGGACTGAGGAGCCTGGCGGGCTACAGTCCATGGAGTCACAGAGAGTCGGACACGACTGAGTGATTAACATAGGAAAGGCAGCATGGTTGGTATTCCCCATATTCTCTCTCTTGGTCTCTTCTTCTGTCACAGATTTGGCCTAAAGTAAAGTTCTACAGTGCAAGAAATATTCCATGAAAACTATTTTACACAATATTTTTTTAAAAGACTCAGGAGAAAAACACTTTAAATAATAAAAACATTAGTACAAGCTGTTCTTTTTCAGTCTACATCTATCTGAAAGTGAGAGAAAGTGAAGTGAAGTCATCAGTCGTGTCTGACTCTTTGCAACCCCATGGACACCAGGCTCCTCCGTCCATGGGATTTTCTAGGCAAGAGTACTGGAGTGGGTTGCCATTTCCTTCTCCAGGGAATCTTCCCAACCCAGGGATTGAACCCAGGTTTCCCGCATTGTAGACAGACGTTTTACCGTCTGAACCACCAGGGAAGTCCAACATCTATCCGAACTGCCTTGTAAACCACTGCTTTTCTTAGCTACATAGTACGTGTTACAGCATACCTGCTGATAAGATAAGGAAAAATCCATTAGGATAGAGATAGAAAGGTATAGAGATTAGTTGTGATTAATGACAAGGAGAAACAGCAAGATTTTCTAAGTGCTACTGTTCCATTCAAAAGTCTTGAGCACTCATGAAATAGTAAAATCTCTCCAAATATGAACTCTGATATTTATATTTCTAAACAGATTTTTAACTGGATCCCAAACCTTAAAATATATATATTTGGTAGGAGAAGGAGAGAGGAAACAAAAATGCAGCGAAAGGAAAAGAAAATGTAAGTGACCTTTATCCTTATAAATTTCAGAAGGCAGAACATTACATTATAAAAAATAAAAATATGTATATTTAGAAGAAATAGAAGAAAATGGAAAATTGCTATCCTTTATTTCTTGAGAATTAACAGGTTACAAAATGCTTTAAAGATACTTTTTAATTTGAGCTCATGAGAGAAAGTATGAAACACTTGACTGCATTTATAGCATGCTTTTCATTCAACCAAAAGTACAAAAAAAAAGTTGTCTATGTTGGTTGTATACCAGTGAAAAATACAGAAATGCATACTCAGCTGGTAAAGAATCCACCTGCAATGAAGGAGACCCTGGTTCGATTCCTGGCAGGAAGATCCACTGGAGAAGAGATAGGCTACCCACTCTAGTATTCTTGGGCTTCCCTGGTGGCTCTGATCGTAAAGAATTCACCTGCAATGTGGGAGACCTGGGTTTGATCCCTGGGTCAGGAAGATCCCCTGGAGGAGGAAAGGCAACCCATACCAGTATTCTTGCCTGGAAAATCCAATGGACTGAGGAGCCTGGCAGCCTATAGTCCACGGGGTCACAAAGAGTTGGACATGACTCAGTGACTTTCACTTTCATACTTGCCGGGAAGCAAACCTAACTGCAATGTTTTATTTAAGCAGCACTCAAAAAGTTAAAGAGAATTTATTGTGCAATTATAATGCCAGCGATAGATATGTTAATACATGCTTTTTTCATCAAATTTATGAGAATTAAATTCCAAGACAAATGTACCTACCACAGAATAATTTTACTTAATATGTGCAAAATATTTCATTTAATTCTCATTCTATAAGAAAGTTATTATTCTTTCTGTTTCACAGGTGAGGAAACAAAGGTTATAAGGAAACCAACCAGAGTATATTGAGTCCTGATTATATAAAACTCTTGCTGATATGAGTTTCTGTGTAATTTTTAGCAGGATACAACCAAAATGTTTTCTCTCATGTGCTTGAGAGAAAGACAGATATTTGGGTAGATATTTGCCTTTTTGTGAGGGTTAAACCAAATGAGAGAACATATGTAAGGGCCCCAAAGTGCAGCATATAATAGATGTTCAACGAATGGTAGTCATTATTTTGCTCAAGACTCGGATCTTTGGAAACATACATATAACATGAATATGCATATATAATGTTCTTTCAATTACATTGCTATGTCTTTCCATAGTATTTGAACAGAACATCATACAAATTATCTGCTTGCACTTCAGTTAACAAAAGAAAAACACACCCAATTCCCTACTCCCAGGAAGTTCTCAAAAACACATCCAAGTTACTGAAAACGCAAGGAAATAGAACAGATCACTGTGTGGTTAAAAACGAACACACAAACAACCAAGTGGTGGAAGAAAGTACTTGTCTTCAAAAAGAACTGATAGCATATATTTTCCATGTAAAAATATATAAGTTATTTGAATTATTGACCCTACAAAGGACTATTAAATTGGTACACATTTAGAAAATAGCTTTCAGAGATAAGTTCATGAAAATAGAGTTTCAGGTAAAAATGTTTATATTACCTTCAGTTAGCATTCTCTAGCCAGGTTATTGTGACTTTTCAGTCTCAAACTCTATAGTGCATGAACCATGTCTAAATGAAACATACAGTGACAGGGAATGTGGCTGTGTGCCACCTGGTCTCAGGCCTTGTCTACTCTCCAACATCACTAGTGCCCCAACGCTGAGACGGCATGGTGCAGAGGTACAGAACCACAAGTCTGGACAGAAACTGCTGAGGTTTGAGTCTTGGCGCCATTCTTCTCTAAGTTTCTCAGTCTTGCTATACTTGCTTAGCCTTCCTTAAAATAGTAATAGTTCTTACTCTACAAGGTTGGTGAGAGTCTTAAATGTAATGCATATAGTTAAGTGTTCAGTGCTTCTTGACTGAGGCTGACTACTACTAACACAACAACACTTTAGGTGCATGAATTATCTGCTGTTCTATTTCATGATAGTCTCCCATTTCTCTGTTCATTTACATATCAACTCCCTCACCTCAGCAGTGAAGAACAGTTCTTAACAAACTGCATGGTATGCTAGAAGAAAGAAAAAAGGAAAATTCTTTTTTATCATATAAATATATAAGAACTGATCCATACTTATAGCTGTTTCCTGGGGTCTTTTCTGTAGTATTATTTTAGATGTGGCAACTTGATGCAATTTTCATATGGGCTTCAATGAGAAACACTGAATTTTCTCCACTAAAATTTTCATATGTGGTATATTTAAAAATGGATGCTAAAGCAGGTGCTAAAATATTTTGCTGTAACAATATTATATAGTTAATAAAATTAAAAGGCAAGGCAAAAATGGCAGCAGCTAAAACTCATTATCCTAAGAAGGACACACAGTTTCATCTTGAGAATTGTTTCCTTTCATTAACTAAAACTCTAAACAATTTGATAGAGGTGATATTTTCTGAGATAAAACATAGCAGAACACAAAGTTAATTAAAGCAGTATTCTCAAAGATTCCTGAAGATTCACAAATATATCCTACAGTGTCATGTGTGGGACTAGCATAAACATTCTAATCAAATGGGTCTATTTCTTCTACTACTGTAAGAAACTGGGCACGTTTTGAATCTCTCCAACGGTCTTATCTGTAAAATAGGCATGATAATATTTATGTTTCATAAATATTCTTAAAATTTATATATGTTTCACTGCTGCTACTGCTAAGTCGCTTCAGTTGTGTCCGACTCTGTGCGACCCCATAGACGGCAGCCCACCAGGCTTCCCCGTCCCTGGGATTCTCCAGGCAAGAACACTGGAGTGGGCTGCCATTTCCTTCTCCAATCCATGAAAGTGAAAAGTGAAAGTGAAGTCGCTCAGTCGTGTCCAACTCTTCGCGACCCCATGGACTGCAGCCCACCAGGCTCCTCCGCCCATGGGATTTTCCAGGCAAGAGTACTGGAGTGGGGTGACATTCGCTACTTTTCCATTACCATCTCACCGATTTCTAAACTCAAAGGGGTGCCTGGCACACAGCAGGAACTCAATAACGATGGTTTGCTATGTGTCTCCTTTTTGGTTTGGTACACGAAAAGCTAAGTCACTGTCATTTAATGGGAGGGTGGGCACAGGACAGAGAAAACAGAAATGGCACAATTTAAAAGGTAACAATTTTAAATGTAAATTACGTATGAAAACTACCAGTGATCTTCATGTTTCATACGTTCAGATAGGCTCTTTGGGGAAAACACAATTATCAGCAGATAGATGTTATTTGATCTTTTCCTTTTAAATTTCAAAATGAACTAAACTCAAAGATGTTTTTCACAGACTGTTCTTTTTAAAGAATTTCTAAGGAAATGTTGATAATGACCTAGGAATACTGATGAGTACCCCTTTACATTAATAACAAACACTTAAAGTACTGAAAAGGCGCTTTTGTATCTCTTAATGGAAACACAAAATTTATTTATCTGTTAGCTTAACCTATTAGTAAACTAAAATGCAGATCTCTTTATCCAATTATGAAAATGCTTTACTGTAATAAAACTTCAATTCAAGGCAAATGACAGTGTCTGAGGCCATTTCAAGATCTGAGCATCCAATGAAGTAACGTATATTGAAACACTGTGAAGTTCTGACAAATGCAGGTTGTTACTCTTAGTAAAGTTCAATCTACTTCTTTGAGGTCATACATCAAGCGACTTTTAAAAGTGGTTTGCCAGTAACAGTATGGGTTAGCAAGTTGCTAGACAAGCATCAAAAAGAAAAGATGAAATCTTAAACAAATCTCAGTTCAGTTCAGTCGCTCAGTCATGTCCGACTCTTTGCGACCTCATGGACTGCAGCACGCCAGGCCTCCCTGTCCATCATCAACTCCCAGAGTTTACTCAAATTCAACGTCCATCGAGTTGGTGATGCCAATCCAACTATCTCATCCTCTGTCGTCCCCTTCTCCTCCCACCTTCAATCTTTCCCGGCATCAGGGTCTTTTCAAATGAGTCAGTTTTTCACATAAGGTGGCCAAAGTATTTAGTTTCAGCTTCAGCATCACTCTTTCCAATGAATATTCAGGACTGATTTTCTTTAGAATGGACTGGTTGGATCTCCTTGCAGTCCAAGGGACTGTTAAGAGTCTTCTCCAACACCACAGTTTAAAAGCATCAATTCTTTAGCACTCAGCTTTCTTTAGAGTCCAACTCTCACATCCATACATGACCACTGGAAAAACCACAGCTTTGACTAGATGGACCTTTGTTGGCTAAGTAATGTCTCTGCTTTTTAATATGCTGTCTAGGTTGGTCATAAGCTTTTCTTCCAAAGAGCAAGCGTCTTTTAGTTTCATGGTTGCAGTCACCATCTGCAGTGATTCTAGAGCCCAAAAAAATAGTCTGTCACTGTTTCCATTGTTTCCCCATCTATTTGCCAAGAAGTGATGGGACCAGATGCCATGATCTTAGTTTTCTGATTGTTAGTTTCTGAAAAGTTGAGTTCTAAGTCAACTTTTTCACTCTCCTCTTTCACTTTTATCAAGAGGCTCTTTAGGCCCTCTTTGCTTTCTTCCATAAAGGTGGTGTTATCTGTATATCTGAGGTTATTGATATTTCTCCCAGCAATCTTGATAATTGCAAATTTTTATTATATATGAATTATACTATATATAAATAATCTTTATAATTGCAAATTTTACTTGCACACATTTAGGATATGTTTTAATCTTTTTAACTGCAGTGTATTTGAGTAAGAATTTATTAGCTCTTATCAAATGGTTGCCTTCACATTTTACACTCTTTTTTCGATGTTCCATCACACTTGCCCTTGCGTTTGCTATTCCCCCTCTCTAGACCAAGTTTTCCTCAGATCCTTCCCCTGTCATGTGTATTCCCTTACTTCTTAAGGGCCGTCCCTGACCCCCTAACTAAAATAGCACCTTGTTATCTTGATTTACTTGTTTATTTAATTCATGCATTTATTTTTTCATTCATTTGTAAACACTGAAAATTCTGGGGGAAGAATTTACTATGTACCAATTACTATCCTAAATGATCAAAGTGTATCAACTGATATAATAGTCATAACAATTTTATGAGGAAGACAAGTTATTATTTTTATTTTGCCTTTCTCATTTTATTTTTAAAATGAGAAAGGCAAAATTTCCAAAAGACAGACTTTAAAAGCCAGATATAAAATTCTAGCAGCCTAATTTTCACAACTCATAAATAACACCCGAACATTATTCATTGAGCAAATATAATCTGGCTGTTAACTAAATTTTAGTTATGTATTATGCTACATGCTAGATTTATCTGTAAAAAGTAGACAGAGTGATAGTCTTAGAGCAATGAAATTATATATGATAAGGCTGTGGCAAAGGAAATGGGGGAAAGAGACATTAAAATGTGAGAGATATGAAAAAAGTTCAAGTTAATAATTTTGAAGAAAAAGTATAAATCTTAAATATTAATTCTGAGATTTCAAAGATGTAGACTAGTATAATGAAGGTATCATAAACATGGATGAAAAAATATTTTATAAAAATGATCAAGTAAAAAAAAATGATCAAGTGAAGTAGTGATATAAGTTAAGCCACTGAGGTTATTTCTTCTTTCTTCTTCTTTGTTTTTAAAAAATGTTTTATTTTATTTATATTGGAGCATAGTTGATTAACAATGTTGTATTATTTCAGGTGTACAGCAAAGTGATTCTAATCATTTCTTGACATTATATTAAATATTTGTTTGTTAGTTGTCTGTTATCCCATGAGACTATAACCCTTATGGGGGCAAAGGCTTTTTCTGTTTAGGCTCAATGATTATTTGCCTAGAAAAGGAAGGAAGCATAGTACCTGTCTCCTTGATGAGCCCACAGTGTTCATATGAATCTATACATTTTAAATTCATAATAACAGTTTTTATGAAGTTAATTGTCTTCTTGATAAAGCATTAGAAAGACTGAACCAACGTGCAGCCCCCAGTTTACAGACAGAGGTGTACTCAGAGTTCCTATGTCAGTTATTCTGAAACATATTTTTTAGCAGAATTTTAATATTGATAATAAAAATGGTCAGATACCAAAATATGTCTCACCCAAACTGTACTATTTTTACTACATGGTGGAATAAGTAGGCTTTTGAGGGCGTTTTGTAATCAAATGTTTTTGATGGCAAAATGCTTTCCAGGGCAATTTAGAATAAGGAAGTGTAATATTTTGAGTAATGTAACTAGCTTCAAATATAGACATGCCAATTCTACAAGTAAGTTTTATTTCCACTTTTTTCTCATTCTAGAGAGAGCAATAGCTGCCCACTATGAGAAAGACAAGAGCATGGTAAGATCCAAAAAAAACTTATTTTCAAGGGGTAGAGGTATGGGAGTGGGAATGAGAGAAGGGAAAAAGGCCAGGTCTTATCATCAATTCAGTCCAGAAGAGTTGCTCATGAATTGTGTACCTGTAACCTCAGGAACGCTCTGGATTGTCCCACAGTTAGAAAAAAAATCCTACCATGACAAGCAACCTAGATGTCCATCAGCAGATGAATGGATAAGAAAGCTGTGGTACATATACACAATGGAGTATTACTCAGCCATTAAAAAGAATACATTTGAATCAGTTCTAATGAGGTGGATGAAACTGGAGCCTATTATACAGAGTGAAGTAAGCCAGAAGGAAAAACATAAATACAGTATTCTAACGCATATATATGGAATTTAGAAAGATGGTAACAATAACCCTGTGTACGAGACAGCAAAAGAGACACTGATGTATAGAACAGTCTTATGGACTCTGTGGGAGAGGGAGAGGGTGGGAAGATTTGGGAGAATGACATTGTAACATGTAAAATATCATGTAAGAAACGAGTTGCCAGTCCAGGTTCGATCCACGATACTGGATGCTTGGGGCTAGTGCACTGGGACGACCCAGAGGGATGGTATGGGGAGGGAGGAGGGAGGAGGGTTCAGGATGGGGAACACATGTATACCTGTGGTGGATTCATTTTGATATTTGTCAAAACTAATACAATTATGTAAAGTTTAAAAATAAAATAAAAAAAAAAAAAAAAAAAATCCTACCATGACAAACCTACATATGAGAGTTGAGAAGAAATCTGCATGGGCATCTCTTCTTTTGAATGACAATAAAATCCTCTAAATTGCAAATGATGAAGTCACAGGTCCTAACCTGAGTATGAGATGAGGGCAGAACCCTACAGAAGATGGTGGTGATTAGGGTTTTATTGCTACCCATACTGCACAATAGAGACAGTTCTCAGTTTGTTTTGGATGACAACTATCTCAAAGCATACATTTTTTCCATTATCTACATAATGGAAAGAAAAAAAACAAGAGAATGTCTCCCCCGAAGACACATGTAGAAGACTTAACAAGTCCCTTTTCTATTACTTTTTGAGTTATGTATTCTTTTTGAGTTATGTTACTTAAATTTGGGAAATTCTGTTTATACAGAACACATTTTATGTGAACATTCTGATAAACTGTCTTCAATACATAAAAGGCTATCATTTGCCTGAGGTCAAAGAACCAGTTAGCATCAAATAAGGACCACAACACTAGCATTTCAAATTCTAAAGTAGTTATATTCTTAATACACCAAACTTCCTAATAACATACTATCTAATTTATAAATAGACTTATGCTCTGAGTTTCTTAGAACTCACTTTCCTTGTAGAGCCAATGTTATCAATGGTATCCAGCATTTTGGTCTAGCCTTCAGAAGTCTATTGAACTTACAATATAGTTAGCAGTATCTCCAAAGGTAGATCTAGTGACGGGGGAACACAGGAGAGACCACAGAGGGAAGGGCACAGAAAAGACTCCTCCTCTCCTCTCCTGCACAAGCACAGGGTGCTAGGCCAAACACTGAAACTGCCCCAAGGGGCCTCTTTCCTTCCCTTTTCTACAGTGTAAGTTATTGAGATCACTTACACTGCAGTGAGACTCCATTCCTCAGTCTTCACAAGGCCCTGCCCTCATTACCAACAGTCCTTAAGATTTGGGGGCTTCAACATTCTCCTCTACCTTCACCAACGACTATTCAAAACTCCCATTTAATGAGTGTAGTTCACCTCAACTCATAGTTTTAGAAACAAAATCTGACTCAGCCATCCTTAATCTATGACACAGATTTTTAAGAATAACAACAGAACTTGCAGTATTCACCAAAGTAAGTTAGGTAGAGAGGCAGAGAAACGTTCTGTGTACATGAGAATCACTTGTGATCTGAGGAACGTTAAATAGCTGTATGCCAAAGTTTGCCTTTTATTTCCTAGTTTATATATATGTGTGTGTGTGTGTGTGTGTGCATGTATGGAGAATATATGTTTTAATTTCATAAGAGAATCCTAGAGAACACTTGTTTTTTTAAGGAGCTTTAGTCTCTTAAAGCTGGAAGGAAATTTATAAAACTTCTCCCTATTATTAATATATACAGTGAAATTCTTCAGCTACTTTAAAAAAGATGAGTCCTGACACATTTGATAAAGCATATTGCTCATAAATCAATAAGTCAATGGATGGTGCTAATGAAAATAAAAACTGACTCTCCTGAAGTATCTTTCTCAAATTCAGTGAACAATCTTGTAAAGAGAAATTATTGTCTATAAACTGTACTGGGCAAAAAGGAAAATAGGCCAAGGGCAATTCCTACCATGTCTAATATGGTGGGTCAATAGCATTATACCCATATAAAAAGATGTGCTTTCTTCTATAATTACCTTTTTCAAATATGGCATCAGACGTGCGATTTGGTTTCATTATGACTATATGCTTTAGGGTAATAATATCTCTTGATAGGACTATGAAACTGCTGAACAAGTAACCCAAAACAATTTAATGAAAACCAGGCAAGTTCATAAGTATTATTACATACACATACATTTACAAATTCCAAAGGGCATTTCAAATAAAAGCACTCCTGAATGGCTAAAGGTCTTTTCCTTCCTACTTCTTTCAACCTTCCATGTTTTGTAATAAAAAGATTGTCTTGCTTTAGTATATTCTTTTCAACTCTCAAGATTTTGATCAGAGAAATTAAGAAACAGTCAATTCTACAAAATCCATTCACTAGAAATTATTTGAAATCCTAATTCATAGCACATATGATACTTTCAAAGCTTTATCATAATACAAATTAAAAAATAACTGATAATTATTCAGTAGCAAAAACAACAAAATATAAAACAGAAAGGGATCATAAGAAAATATTTTCTTTTTAGATTCATTTACAACTTACTTCAGTAAAATTAAGGCTATCTTTGTAGAGGATTTACCAATTTAATCAATCCCATACTGAAAAAAAGAATAGCTCAGTTTAGGCTTCCAGAATACCCTTGACCTGTCTTATCACCCTTTTCTATCTGGCAATGAAGAAAACAAGCAGTAGTCCTCATAAAGCAATCTCTAGTAAAAATTACAAATTATAGCTTTCCAAATTTAATTCAGCTAAAAAACTCCTCACATGTTAAATAGAAACTATAATCCCAAAGAAACACTATATGGATATTTCAGGGCTTTTACTTTGCCAGACTAGTGGATGATAAAGTGAAACATTTAAAAAAAATCTTATACTTGTGAATCTTGCTTTAGATACTAGGGTATATTCCTGAAAACTTTACACGAATTGAACCTAATTTTATATCTATTTGAGAAGCTTCCTGAACTAAAATGAATAATTTTTTAAGAATAATTAATCATTCCCATTTTATTTGTTTCAAGTAAATCAAATGCACAACAATGATTTTTTTTTTCAAAGCAGTATATCTATGTTAAATTTCTAGCTTCAATGAATAATCTTGTCAGAAATTGAAGACTTTTTATGAGTTTTACAGAATACATCACAGCATTCCTGAAGTCCAAGAAAATGTTGTGTGAAGAAGGTTGTATTAACCTTCTAGAAATATAATTGCGGAAGTGGACTTTTGCTCATGTAAAGTATATAGCCTGAAAATAATGGAAACCAGTGAACAAATCCTCCTACAGTGGTGAATACTGCTCCTGTTGATACGACATAATGGAAATGTACATAATACGTATTGTGGAGAACAATGTTCAAGGATGAGTTAGGTAGAACAATTTCTGTCAGACCTCCTACTGAAAGTCAGAAAATAAAACCTAAGGCTCACAGTACGGCAGATGATCATTCAGTATTACCTCCATGGAGAGTTGATAAACAACTAAATATCTGTAGGAACAGCAATCATTATAGTAGCTGTGTAAAGTATGCTCATGTGTCAACATCCATACTTTTTGTGAATATATGATGAGCTTATCCAAGAAAGCCTAAGAAACCAATAGATACTACAGCTCAAACTATTCCTATATATCTGAAAGGGTTTTTTTTCCCTGAATAGCATGTAATATACATGAATATAGTTTTGTTTTATATTATATATACATGAAAAAAAAAAAAAAACCTCGGCTTCCAATGTGGCTCTGATGGTAAAGAATCCACCTGTAATGTGGAAGACCTGGGTTTGATCCCTGGGTTGGCAAGATCCCTTGAAGGAGGGCATGGCAAGCCACGCCAGTATATGTCCATGTCCAATACCCATGGACAGAGGAGCCTGGCAGGCTATATAGTCCAAGGGGTCGCAAAGAGTTGGACGTGACTGAGCGACTAAGCACACATAAAAAATTATATGCAAAAATGTTCACACTCCCCTCTGTAAATAACTGCTGAGATGTAATACCTGTGATTCTTACATATAGTTCAAAAAGTCAAGAAAATATTGGGCTTATTCCATGATTCTCCCCTTGGCCAGGTACACACTGTATAGAATTGCCAAACTATGTTTAGTTGTTAGGTACAAATTTGTGGAAAACGAACAAAAACAGAAAAGCTGGGATAAGAAAGACTGAATCATAGAAAAATAAGAATTAATAAAACATTTTTCTATTCAAAATTCATTTAGTGAACTTGACAGATTGCCCTTCATTATATAATAGCTTAAAAGACTTTGCAAGTCCTGTCTACCTATCAAATCAATTTCAACAACTCAGATTAATTGATTTATGTAATATTAGAGAATAATGTTCAGTGACCACAAGCCCACCAGGGCATATGCAAATACATGTTTATAAATACACATAGGCACACAAGAAGTCTGAATGTCTTAAATTTTAGTTATACTTTCCAGTTGAATATAAATATGTAGTATAATAAACAATAAAATAAAATTATCCTTTATTAACAGTTTTAATGGAGAAGGCAATGGCACCCCACTCCAGTACTCTTGGAAAATCCCATGGACGGAGGAGCCTGGTAGGCTGCAGTCCATGGGGTCGCTGAGAGTCGGACGCGACCGAGCGACTTCACTTTCATGCATTGGAGAAGGAAATGGCAACCCACTCCAGTGTTCTTGCCTGGAGAACCCCTGTGGGCTGCCATCTATGGGGTCACACAGAGTCAGACACGACTGAAGCGACTTAGCAGCAGCAGCAGCAGCAACAGTTTTAAGAAGGATGGGGACAAGAGAACACAAAAATGAAACATAATAGAAAGCTATGTAGGTGCACAAAATTAGTTTGTTGTGCAGATTTCATAATTAGATAGCATATACTAACAGAGCAACAAACGTGCAAAGACTGAAATTTACTCTCCCTAATCAAGCAACTGTCTGGCAGGACTAATGTCCTAAACCTGCTTGACACCATGACTTAGCAGGCAATCTCAAATGAAAATTAATACTGCATGTAATAAATCTTAGTTATAAGTAACTGATCATGTTTAACATACGAAATCCTCAAGTGTTAAAAAATCACTGACATCTGTCAAAGACAACAATGACAACAACATAATAAAATGGCTGCATAGTTTCATTCATTCAAAGCATAATAATATATAATAATAATAATAATAAAGGTTTCTGTGGATTTCCCTTACAACATCTTGCTTACTGTCATCTGATCACAACTCACCTGTAACTAACCTAGCTGCCATGTTAGCTTTTCTTCAGGGGCTAGGTCTTAATCATAAATGAATGAAATGACTAATTCAACATTGATAAAACCAGTGATGTTTGGGGCCATTCTGGTGTTTACATCTTTCAAAAGGTCAATACACCTATTCAGTAGCACAATAGACTTATCTTTCAAAATGTTTACTTCTTTTCTAGGATTGAAAAATAACACATTAACATTTAAATTTAAAGTAAATTTTAGTAATTAAAATATAGTTTTAGTCTTCCTTTTGTGGCCAGAATCACACTTTTCCTCCTCTTTCCTGACCATTTAAAATAGTTTTCCAGATCTAAAAGACCCACAAAAATATTTATTACTGCTTCCTGCATTAGTTTTAATTTGCTACATTACATTACTTACTAACCTTAAAAAAAAACCCTTTTCTTCTGCTAAGGGAGCAGCTAATGCAAATGGAGCTGAGATATAAACATTACCAAAGAACAAGATGCTAACACAAATTTAAAGGATTTAGCAATTAAAATATATTTTAACTATTGACATCTGCTCGCAATGTTATAAGTGATGAAAACCTAGTGTTCATATCCTTCATAATAAAAATTTATGCTGCACTTTAATACAAAGGATGTGTTGCATAAACAGAGGATTTAAAGCTGTAGCAGAGTGGCTGAATGAAAGGAAAATGGCAATCTTTCTGGCTCCAGTAGATGCCATTCCCTATCACACAATGTTCCCCACTCATAAATACATGACAAATACTTCCTCAATCATTTTTTACGAGCAGGGATGCACAGGGGGTAGTCAATGGCTAGCTTGAGGGAAAATAGGAACAGCAGGCGGCAGAAACTGTACAGAAAATGGCTATGTGGTAAATTCTCTTCTGGAACATCACTCAGTTACTCAGTCTTTGATCTTTCAGCTACAATTACACTAACTTCCACAAGATCTGACCCCCCACCCCCCGACAACCTCCACCAAACACACATACTCCCCAAACCAGATCATTAGTTACACATAAAATTCAAAATTTGTTTTTATAAATAGGATCATCCATACCTCTACATTTTTATAAATTAAAATTTGCTATTTAGACAAGAGTTTACTTTCAATTGGCTATAACCATATCATCATCACAACTGGTCTCACAAAAAACATGGGGTGTCTGGCGACAGCTAAATCACAGACTGGCGTCTCCCAAGCAGTCTGTCTACCATTAGGGTCTGGGAAATGGTATTTACTATACAATTAGAGCCAGGGAGTTCTACCTGTAATCATCCAAATACAGGTGTGAGAAGCCCCTTTGGGCAAGGAAACTGACTCATCCCTTTTCATGTAAACTTTGGTGTCTGTATTGTTTCACCGAGCCTCAGGAAACCTTACCATTCGCACTACAATGAGATTTATTAACTGAAGTCAAATAATACATTTTAAAATTCCTTCCCAAAGGTACCAATTTTTAACATATTAATCATGAAATCTGTAAGAATTTTATTTAAGAAATAAGACAGAACTATTTATTTTAAAGTTAATTATCTATTGGAGGATACTGACCAGTCAGACCATGTCAGGTTCATGCTTTCTAGAACATTTCCAATAAAGAGGCCAAATTCAGTTTCCTATCAGGAACATAAACTGTCTTACAGTAATATCAAGAGGGCATTTTTAGTTGCAGTAATTTCACAGAATTTATTCTAATGATTTATTGGAGTTAACCATCTGACATTAATTATTGTTTTGGCTTCCAGTCTATGAATGTTTATTTTTCAGTTTAAAGCTTCTCACTCTTTGATATCATATGGAAATGAGAATTTTTAATGGAAAATTGAAACCATGTGCATCTAAGTACTTAATGAAGTACAGGGAAAAAAACGACAATATATTTTAGGAGAATTCAGATATTTTGCTTTGGATAGCTTTGGCTTGTAGGCTTAACAGCATAAAATACTGAGACTCCAGTGAGTACTATGCCAAATGTGTACATGCCCTTATACTACATGAACATATGATTTTTTGAAGCTACAAGTGAACAAAAAGGAAAACTTGTACATTTTGGTTACATGTCAAAAATGACAATCAATACATGAGTGCATCGTTTTTACATTTGTATGTTTTAAACAAATACCTGATCTTTCTTTCCACCATACAGTATTTTTAATTTAAAAAAAATGTTTTTAAAGCATTCAATCTGGATTTTAAAACTTATGTCCAGCTATGATCCCAAGCATTTTATGTCCAGCTATGATCCCAAACATTTTATGTCCAGCTATGATCCCAAGTGTTTTAAAGTCATATAAAACATCAACAAAGTTAAAATACCGTAGATTAAAAAGTTTTATTGCTCTAACTACATTTATTCTCATTTTGCAAAGGAAAAAACATCAATGTCTATTCAATTTAAGTTTGATAATTAAATATGTATAATTCAATATTGCCTAATGTAATTCCTTTTTTCCCCCCCTTAAGTTCTCTCAATGTAAATCATTCGGAGACTCACCTCAAAATGTTAACAACAGGCAAAGCTTTCCCATCCGTTTTAAAGTTTTTAATAATAAGAAGAAATGTATTAAAATCAAACATAGCAGTAAGTACATACGTGTGTGTTTGTATGTGTATAGATATGATATGTAAGGGTATATCTGGACGGAAAAAAACTTACCATTTGTTTTTCTTTCTAATGTAGTCTTTTTCGGAAAGATTAACCAAGTAGACCATTGGTTTTGAAGTCAGAAATAAGTGTTTATTCAATACTTCAATCTATAGTGGGAGACAGAAAAAGAATCCTTTTTAAAAGTTGAGTAAATAAAGTCATTGAAGAACTTGAAAGAAAATTATATTTAAACAATTAGCCATTTTTATTTTTATAGATTTTGTTTCTTAAAGATTAGTTGTCATGAAATATCAGAAGTAGAGAAAAAGAAAAACATAACAAGTTTGGGAATAAGAAATCATTGAGAGAAATAAAAGTTTTACTAGGCAGAATAATAAGTGAAAAATAATGACAACTTTAACTTGTTCTCTAAGAAATCAAAGGTAATAATAGATGGCATCATATTTATAACTTACCTCTTTGTCATTCCAATCATGATAGAATCGAACAGGTTTCTTTTGATCTATAACCCAGGATTTGACTTTGCACATTATGTCCTATATATAATTGGAAAAAAAGTAAATACAAGATGAATACTAAGCATTTAGATACTAAATATTAAAATTAAAAGTTTTCAAACCCTCAAAATAAAAACAAAGTCAACTTTTTTTAAGAAAAGAGAACTGAGTCACACAAATCATTTTCAATATCTCATTAAAAAACCAAACAGCAATGAAACTATGTGGCATTAACATTTTAACATGTGAAATGTGGAATACTAGCAAAGTCAGTAATAACCTTTAAAATTTCAAGACAATTAAAACACACCAAAGTCTACAAGAGTTAATAACATTTCAATTCTATTGAGTGATGTTAATTGCAAGATAAACATGTTATTAATTAGGAAATGGGGGGATACTAGAGAAATACTGAATCATAATTTTTCCTTAAAAAGAAAAACAAAATAGATTAAATTGAGCCTATTATTGATGATCTAGCCTCCAAAATATTAAATCAGCTGACCAAAACCCTTTTGATTCTGAATTAATTTTTTGCCGACACCTTCTCCCTGCCCACTTCTCCTGTCCCTGGCTCCAAACCCCCAGCCTCCCACAACCTGCCAAAGCCTGCATCACACAATGGCAAGAGCCCTGCACTGGTGACCTCCAACCAGCTGCATTCACTTTCAGAACATCTCTCTCTGCTGGAAATCTAAAGGCCTTTTAGTTAGCAAGCTAGTGTGCATTCAGAAGGAGTAACTGCAGGAAGAGCCCAATGTGCTTTGTTTCTCTGGCCTTTCTTCACAGAAAGATTAATCATCTGTGAAATGGAAACGGCAAACAGCAAGTGACACAAACTGAACCCTTCAAGCCTTTCCTCATCAGTTTTGTGGTTCTGAATCTAAAAGCTGCGTGTGGCAAGGTTCTCCTTACAGGCAGGTGTTAATAAAAGGCTCTTGGGTCTGAAAGGTCAAACTTAGCCCTTCCAGAAGAAGTGCGTTTGAGAGTCATCTGTTTTTTGTTGTTGTTGTTAAAGGTAACTTATGAGTATGTTTAAATATGCATTTCTCAAATTTTATTGTAATATACAATTATTAGTAATAGAGGTCTTAGATTTTCATTGATATATGTTACTTTATCATAAATCAGTGAGTCTTCTATAAATATCTACTTATTAAATTACCTCAATATTTAGTATACCTTCCTTCCAAATCTTGCTGTTACCAACAGGAAAAATAAGGCAAAAGCTCTATATCCTTAGATCCTGATTTGAAACCCTCCAGGAAAAAGACTTCCCACAGACTTTAACAAGGAAGGGGCAAGCTAAAAACTTTTAATGAAATCTAACATGTTCTGCTTAAGAATAATCACTTTTACTCTTCTATAACTGAATTTCACTCATAAATGTTTAAAAGTGGCTAATGTAACACCATTTCCTACAAGGAGAAGATCAAAGTGCTATATTACAAATGCATTATGATTAAAAAAGCCCTGTGCAGCCTTGCTATTAACTGTTCTTTAAACCCTAAAAGGCTTCCCATAGATCTCACTTGGCACTGCGTATACAACCTTTGACAAGTAATGTAGACCATTTTTATTCATTGCCTAAAATTGTAGGCAATTATGTGCGTCACACTGGCCACCTGCAAATTCTGAATGCCTGCTCCAGTTGTCAGTGCAAAAAACTAATGTCGGAGGGGATTAATCTAGGGGGAGAGAGTCCTCTTTAATGGCTCCAGCAGGTGAAATGGCCCAGCTGGTTACTATGATGAGTGGCCAGAACAGCTTATGTAGAGACACGCAACAAGATTATACAAAAGAAGGAGAAAACAGTGGTACCATCTTATACTTGGCTATATTAGTTTTTTTTTTTTTTCAATTAAAAAAAGGAGAAGAAAACAGACAAAGGAAAGCCAAACCAAAAATAAGGAAGGAAATTAAATCTTAATCATATAAAAAGTGTAAAATACTTTCGAAACCATAAATATTTTTATGAATCCAAAGGGTCTCAATAATGCTGATTGCTAGTGAAGGAATTTCAGAATTTCACTTGCATTTTGAATTAACTGGATCATGACTTCAGACATAGAGATCTTATCATAAAATCTTTTCACACTAGTTTTTTTCCTCCTTCTCACTAACATATTATATTTAAATAAGGAGCACTCACAGTTTAGATAAAGAAAATTAACTCATAATTTAAGTTCTAAAGCAGTATATTCGCTAAAGCCATGTTCAAATCTTCTTAGAAAAACTTATAGAGTATAACCAAGTTTTTAAACAGTTGAACGTAAAAATACTTTAAGATTTAAAATATTTATTTTAAACTCAACACTCTCTTAAATATCCCCACAAAAGATTTAACAGCCAAGAAAAGACACCTTAGATTGCTAAGATGTCAGTTTTACTTAAGACAAATCAAAAATAGATTGCTCTCAGATGAGATTATCTTATGTAAATGATCATTACATGATATAGTACCAAACTGCATAGTTCTTACAGTAAAAATTAATTTTTAGTTTTAGCAAAATTAAAGATGTTATGTTCCTTATCTGACAAACTTCTGATCAAATGAAAGAAAACATTTGGACTTCTGTGCATAAAATATTTAATGGATTGACTGAATTTTTTCTTATGCTTGAATATATACACAGATATAGTAATAATTATGTTTAGAACAATATTCCTTTAATTGAATGCAGTTAACTGAAAAAGTAATCTATAAGAATACATACTTAACCTACTTTTAACAAATTAGACCACAATAAAAACATTAAAAAAACTAATGCTTGATGCATCAGAAGTTACTTTATAATTTTGTATTTCTTTAGTTAACATCGTTAAATGGAAATACAGATGTAGGAAGAGGGCAGTTCTGATAACCTTAACAAATTCCTCATTTTCAAAATAAATTCTGTACATGATGAAGATTATGCAAAAATTCCTAGTCATTTGAATTTTTTTGGTTATATGGCAAAAACATGAGTATACTAACTTGAGGTAACCATTTAATGCTTAAATGCAGGAATAAATCCTAGATCCACCACTCACCCGTCTATAACCTATTACTTCATTGATAAATTGCAGATAAAGATGCTATCTACCTTCTGGGGGTTGTTATAAAGTTCAAAATGCATATAAGGTGTTTAGTATATGTCTTGGCAGAGTAAGTTCTCAAGAAATGTGAGTTGTCATTGCTATTACGATTATTGAAAAATACTAATGATCTACAAAATGGCAATACAGTCTCTTGGATAGTCCTTTAAAGCAAACATCTCCTCCAACTGGAATAATTGCTCATTAGTCCTTTTCTTAAATATCTGATGATTACCAATAATACTGGCTTTCTTAGTGAAATATCAATTCAGGGTTCTAGTCTTAACATTCTATAAGGACTAGCTTTTGCTGAACTATGCTTTAACTACCAAAAAAACAATCCAAATTCACCTTAAACATTTTGCTGTTCTGCCCTGACTCTTCTTATTAACAACAGCCTCATATTTACACTTCAGAAATGTTCTATGTTCTTGGTGTAGTTTATTACTGTCATTGTTAATAGCAGTTGTAATATATTTAGTCTCGGAAAGGACGTGTGACTTGCCTAAATTCTGATTGCCAGTAAGGGGCAGACCTGAGATTCAGATTCAGGTCTAAGTGACTCAAAAATTCACTTTCTGTCCAACCACCCTGGCTTGTTGTCTTCCTTAGAAGTGGATGTGTTAGTCACTCAGTCGCGTCCGACTCTTGTGACCCCATGTATTGCAGCCCGCCAGGCTCCTCTGTCCATGGTATTCTCTGTAATTACTCCTTGGTTAGCCTAGGCATTCCAAAGCTGTTATTCAATGTCCTCATCCTCATTCCAGTGTCATCAGGAAAATTTAACATTCTTACTAGTTGGTTACAATATCTGATTGTCAATCCATGTACCACAAAAATAGTATTTTCTTTGCAGACACTACCATAACCTATGGACAGAGGAGCCTGGCAGGCTATAGTCCATGGGGTCGCAAAGAGTGGGACATGACTTAGCAACTGAACACCATAACCAAGTTATGTTATATAACCCATAACTAGATTTTTCCAACTACTTGACTTCTCTATTTTGTATTCTTTAGTTCCCAAAGCAGAAATTATTAGTTCATGATCCATAAATGGAATTCAGGAATTTCCTAATATCCTGAAATTGCATTAAAGTTCTATGTTTATGTACCTTTGAAGGATAATGGCACACATCTTCCAAATGCTTTTAAAAAGGATTCACAATCCAAAAATCCAAGAACCATGGTTATGAGTGACTCCATGGCAATGTTCCAAGGCCCCAACAACAGTCAATGAAGTATATGTTCTAGGTTCATGGACTCCCAGATTTGCAGTCCGAGACACTGACCTAAAACTTGCTTCAGCCAGACTCTGCACTCAAAATTCATCTATTCTTATCAAAACCATCCTGATTAAAATTCTAGCCCCTATAAAGTTTATCTAACACAATTACAGTTAAAATGATAATAGGGTTGTTGGAGAACATTACAAATTAAATATATCATTATTCTAGAAAATGAACTGCTTTAGAGTTAAGTTTTGGGCTTCCCTGGTGGCTCAGATGGTAAAGAATCCACCTGTAATGTGGGAGACCTGGGTTTGATCCCTGGGTTCTGAAGATCCCCTAGAGGAGGGCATGGCAACCCACTCCAGTTTTCTTGCCTGGAGAATCCCAAGGACAGAGGAGCCTGGCAGGCTACAGTCCATGGGATCGCAAAGAGTTGGAATGACTGAGCGACTAAGCACAGCACAGAGAAAAATAAGTATTAAAAGTTAGTTTTACTATATATTTAAATAAATCATAAAGCTACAATAATTAGAACAGTTTGATACTAGCACAAAAAGAGAGGTAAAGATTAAAAACAACCTAAAACATATTAATTGGAGATTTATTAACAAATTATGGGATATTTATAGAACAGTTTTCATGCAAGGAAAAATGTTCAAAATACACTGCTAAGTTAAAAAAAAAAGCAGATTCAGAACAAAGGAAAGAAATTAAGAATATGGATATTACTGTCAAACAGATTTGGGCTCAAGTCTTGGCTTTGCCACTTTCTAGCTGTGTAACTTTGGGACAGCTATTGAACCTGAACCTGTTTGTTTCTGTAAAATTGGGATAGTAATGCCAATTCAACATACCATGATTATGAGGATTAAATGAGAAAATGAATGTAAAGGTCAGGTGTGCCCATGGGCCTCTGATATGCGAATACCCCATCTGCCTACCCAGCCCCCATGACCTGTTGGACGGCAGATCCTCACAAAGCATGTGTGTGTGTGTATGTATGTGTGTGAGTGAGAGCTCCTGAGGTGGGGGAAGGTCTGGACTTCATGGAGCAGAACTGACTCAGGACAGAGAAAGGGGCCAGAGGTCAGCATAGCCGGGAGGACCCCAACTTACAAGCACGCAGTAAACATTCCAGAGATATTAAGTGTTATTATTTATGGCAAAATGGCATAATGTGATTCCATTTGTGGTTCTGAAACTATATATAATACATATAAATAAATGTACTCATAAAATGAAACTGGATAGATGTCTTATCAAACTGGTAGCAACAGAAATCTGGAAGATTGGATTCCAGAGAGATTTTCCTTTTCTGTCTTCTTTTTAAAAACTACAATGATATTTTATTTATTTTTAACCAATAAATGCTATCTTTAAAACTGGGGGAAAAAAATAAAGGTATATTTACAGGGTGAAGGGGAAGGGAGGACTTGATCTATTCTCTGCTCACCCTCTGTAAGCCTCAAATTTGATGGCTAACTAGATAGCTTTGGGGAGAAGGCAATGGCACCCCACTCCAGTACTCTTGCCTGGAAAATCCCATGGATGGAGGAGCCTGGTAGGCTGCAGTCCATGGGGTCGCTAAGAGTCGGACATGACTGAGCGACTTCACTTTCACTTTTCATTTTCATGCATTGGAGAAGGAAATGGCAACCCACTCCAGTATTCTTGCCTGGAAAATCCCAGGGACAGGGGAGCCTGGTGGGCTGCCGTCTATGGGGTCACACAGAGTCGGACATGACTGAAGCGACTTAGCAGCAGCAGCAGCAGATAGCTTTGGCAGTTTATCAAGGTGACTCACGCTTGCTGCCGCTGCTGCTAAGTTACTTCAGTCGTGTCTGACTCTGTGCAACCCCAGAGACGGCAGCCCACCAGGCTCCCCTGTCCCTAGGATTCTCCAGGCAAGAACACTGGAGTGGGTTGCCATTTCCTCCTCCAATATATGCAAGTGAAAAGTGAAAGTGAAGTCGTGTCCGACTCTTAGCGACCTCATGGACTGTAGCCTACCAGGCTCCTCCATCCACTGGATTTGCCAGGCAAGAGTACTGGAGTGTGTTGCCATTGCCTTCTCTGGCTTTTACTCTGCAATAATTACAGCTTCCAAGCCTGACACTTCTCTCTAGCCAAACCCAGTACCCTAAAACCTGAGGCTAATAACCAGATGAGCTGACCTATGCTGGTTTGGTGGGTTTAAAACATACAGCCAACAATGCACTCAGACCAAAAGAATGGGGGGCAAGGCCTCCAGCTCAAAGTAGTCTGGCTAGAAGTCCACGAACACAGGTTCCTCCTGCTCCAATCAAGCATTCCCTTTAAACATCCCAAACTGAGGAATGTCCAATCTACACTTTCATTATGAAATAGAATGCTACCATATTCTAAGTTGAAATTTAGCATCTGCTTGAATCACGGTAATCCAAGTCCATGCCCTAACCAGTAATGCTGAAGAAGCTGAAGTTGAACGGTTCTATGAAGACCTAAAAGACCTTCTAGAACTAACACACCAAAAAGATGTCCTTCTCATTATAGGGGACTGGAAAGCAAAAGTAGGAAGTCAAGAAATACCTGGAGTAACAGGCAAATTAAGCCTTGGAGTACAGAATGAAGCAGGGCAAAGGCTAATAGAGTTCTGCCCAGAGAACACACTGGTCATAGCAAATTCCCTCTTCCAACAACACAAGAGAAGACTCTACACATAGACATCACCAGATGGTCAACACCGAAATCACACTGATTATATTCTCTGTAGCCAAAGATGGAGAAGCTCTATACAGTCAGCAAAAACAAGACCGGGAGCTGACTGTGGCTCAGATCATGAACTCCTTATTGCCAAATTCAGACTTAAATTGAAGAAAGTGGGCAAAACCACTAGACCATTCAGGTATGACCTAAATCAAATCCCTTATGACTATACAGTGGAAGTGAGAAATAAATTTAGGGGACTAGATCTGACAGAGTGCCTGATGAACTAAGGACAGAGGTTCAAGACATTGTATAGAATATATAGGAGGAATCAAGACCATCACCAAGAAAAAGAAATGAAAAAAAGTAAAAAGCCTGTCTGAGGAGGCCTTACAAATAGCTGTGAAAAGAAGAGAAGTGAAAAGCAAAGGAAAAAAGGAAAGATAAACCCATTTGAATGCAGAGTTCCAAAGAATAGCAAGGAGAGATAAGAAAAACTTCCTCAACGATCAATGCAAATAAATAGAGGAAAAAATAGAATAGGAAAGACTAGAGATCTCCAAGAAAATTAGAGATAGCAAGGGAGCATTTCATGCAAAGATGGGCTCAATAAAGGACAGAAATGGTAAGGACCTAAAAGAAGCAGAAGATATTAAGAAGAGGTGGCAAGAATACACAGAAGAACTGTACAAAAAAGATCTTCACGACTCAGATAATCACGATGGTGTGATCACTCACACTGACCTAGAGCCAGACATCCTGGAATGTGAAGTCAAGTGGGCCTTAGGAAGCATCACTATGAACAAAGCTAGAGGAGGTGATGGAATTCCAGTTGAGCTATTTCAAATCCTGAAAGATGATGCTGTGAAAGTGCTACACTCAATATGTCAGCAAATTTGGAAAACTCAGCAGTGGCCACAGGACTGGAAAAGGTCAGTTTTCATTCCAATCCCAAAGAAAGGCAATGCCAAAGAATGCTCAAACTACCGCACAATTATACTCATCTCACACACTAGTAAAGTAATGGTCAAAATTCTCCAAGCCAGGCTTCAGCAATACGTGAACCATGAACTTCCAGATGTTCAAGCTGGTTTTAGAAAAGGCAGAGGAACCAGAGATCAAATTGCCAACATCCAATAGATCACTGAAAAAGCAAGAGAGTTTCAGAAAAACATCTATTTCTGCTTTATTGACTATGCCAAAGCCTTTGACTGTGTGGATCACAATAAACTATGGAAAATTCTGAAGAAGATGGGACTACCAGACCACACTGACCTGCCTCTTGAGAAACCTATATGCAGGTCAGGAAGCAACAGTTAGAACTGGACATGAAACAACAGACTGGTTCCAAATAGGAAAAGGAGTACATCAGGCTGTATATTGTCACCCCGCTTATTTAACTTATATGCAGAGTACATCATGAGAAACGCTGGGCTGGAGGAAGCACAAGCTGGAATCAAGATTGCCAGGAGAAATATCAATAACCTCAGATATGCAGATGACACCACCCTTATGGCTGAAAGTGAAGAAGAACTAAAGAGCCTCTTGATGAAAGTGAAAGAGGAGAGTGAAAAAGTTGGCTTAAAGCTGAACATTCAGAAAACTAAGATCATGGCAGCTGGTCCCATCATTTCAAGGCAAACAGATGGGGAAACAGTGGCTGACTTTATTTTGGGGGGCTCCAAAATCTCTGCAGATGGTGACTGCAACCATGAAATTAAAAGACGCTTACTCCTTGGAAGGAAAGTTATGACCAACCTAGACAGCAAACTGAAAAGCAGAGATATTATGTTGTCAACAAAGGTCCATCTAGTCAAGGTTATGGTTTTTCCAGTGGTCATGTATGGATGTCAGAGTTGGACTATAAAGAAAGCTGAGCGTGGAAGAATTGATGCTTTTGAACTGTGGTGTTGGAGAAGACTCTTGAGAGTCCCTTGGACTGCAAGGAAATGCAACCAGTCCATCCTAAAGGAGATCAGTCCTGGGTGTTCATTGGAAGGACCGATGTTGAAGCTGAAACTCCAATACTTTGGCCACCTGATGCGAAGAGCTGACTCATTTGAAAAGACCCTGATGATGGGAAAGATTGAGGGCAGGAGCAGAAGGGGATGACAGAGGATGAGATGGTTGGAAGGCATCATCGATTCAATGGACATGGGTTTGGGTGGACTCCGGGAATTGGTGACGGACAGGGAGGGCTGGCATGCTGCAGTCCATGGGGTTGCAAATAGTTGGACGTGACTGAGCAACTGAACTGAGTCAGAATATTGAGCATTTGTTGCTCTACTAGATGAATGCTGCTAAGGGGTGGGGAATGTTCTCCAAGAATTAAAATGATAGATTAACTCTAGCAATAACCTGCTACAATGTACACTGGCAGATGTTTGTTTTCAGTTATGTGATTCACTTAAGCAAATAGTGTAAACTTAAAACAGCAATGTCCCTGAACCCTGTTGACTATATTCCTGAACCCTGTTGACTATAAAGTGGCAACCTGGATGGAAACCAATTCATTTTTGAGGTACAGATCTCAGCAGATTTGACCATTACAAGGAAGACAACATGAAGAAGGCAATGGCCACTCACTCCAGTACTCTTGCCTGGAAAATACCATGGACAGAGGAGCCTGGTGGGCTGCAGTCCATGGGGTCGCTAAGAGTCAGACACGACTGAGTGACTTCACTTTCACTTTTCCCTTTCATGCATTGGAGAGGGAAATGGCAACCCACTCCAGTGTTCTTGCCTGGAGAATCCCAGGGATGGCAGAGCCTGGTGGACTGCTGTGTCTATGGGGTCGCACAGAGTCGGACACAACTGAAGTGACTTAGCAGCAGCAGGAAGACAACAGGGCTTCCCTGGTGGCTCAGATGGTAAAAGAATCTGCCTACAACACAGGAAACCTGAGTTCAGTCCCTGGGTTGGGGAGATCCTCTGGAGAAAGGAACAGCTACCCACTCCAGTATTCTTGCCTAGAAAATTCCATGGACAGAGAAGCCTGGCAGGCTGCAGTACATGGGGTCGCAAAAAGTTGGACATGACTGAGTGACTAACCCTTTCACTTTTCACAAAGATGGCAACTACTCCTATGATTCCCATAAATTAGTCGGAATGGATTTTACCATGTTCAAGGAAGGACAAAGGGAACAGGCAAAGCCTACAAATCTGATTTTAATGAAAAGGCTACTGAATAAGGAGAGTCATAAAGGAAGAGGAAAACAATCACATACCATCAATACCCTCTTAATGAATCATTTTGCATACTTGGCAGAATGCAAAAAGATAGAGCATCTATGAAACAGAAGCATGAGGCCATGAAGAGAGAATAGTATGAGGTTAGAAAGAATGGAAAAGATGCCAAGAGTGCTGATGAGCTATGATAGATTTTTTAAGGAAGCCAAAATCAAAGTAGGAAAATAAAAATCCAAGTTGAAGATTCACCTTATATGGCAGAATATAATCAGTGGCTTGGAGGCCAAACTTGAACAGGGGTTATACTGAAGTATAACATAAACTCAGTGTAACATACATAAGTGTACAGCTTGATGAAGTATCACAGAATAAGCAGATGCATGTAAGTACCACCTGATCAACACACAGAATATTATTAGCAATGTAGTCACCATGTTCCCCTCCTCTCCAGAGATAATCACCTTCTGGCTTTTTTGTACCACAAGCTGGCTCGTTATTAAAATTTATGAAAATAAAATCATACAGTAAGTATTGTTTGGGTCCAGCTTCTTTCCTTCAACATTGTTTATGAAATTCATCCACACTATTAAATAAGCTGTGGTGTGTTTTTTCTTTGCCACGTAATATTCCATCATAGGAATATAACCTCAATTTATCTATAGTATTGATAGACACTTCGGTTGTTTATACTTTAAACCTCTTACAATAAAGCTGGTATAAACATTCTTGTACATGCATTTTAGTAAATTTACACATGCATTTCTCTTGGGCATATACCTAAGACAGTTTTAGGTCACAGGTTTACTCTAACTTAGCATACATTGCTAATCAGTTTTCAGAAGCAGATGTACTAATTTATACTCACATCAACACTGTCTGAGAATTTAATTTGCTTCTCATTTCCTCCAACACTCAGACTGTCAATTTTCTTATGGTAAAAGTGTAAAAGTGTTAGTCACTCAGTTGTGTCCAACTCTTTGCAACCCCATGGACTGTATGGACTGTAGCTCACCAGCTTCCTCTGTCCATGCGATTCTCCAGGCAAGAATACTGGAGTGGGTTGCCATGCCCTCCTCCAGGGGATCTTCCTGGCCCAGGGATCTAACCCAAGTTTTTTGTATTTCCTGTATTGGCAAGCTTACCTTTTCAAATTCTGTTTAGTAAAAGTCCTAATTTTAATGTAGCCCACTTTAAAAATCTTTTCCTTTATGATTACTGCTTTTTGTTTCTGGTTTAAAAAAATATTTGTTTATTCCATGGTCATAAAATATTCTATGTTAGATCAATATTATAGATGCTTTATTCTATAAATTTCACCTTTTACTCTGTAAACTTCGCCTTTTGAGTATAGTGTGAGGTGGGTGAGAACTTATTTTCTCTCCCACAAAGATATCCAACTGTCCCAATACCATTTCTTTTTTTCTTTTTCTTTTTAATTGATTTATTTTTGGCTATGCAGGGTCTTTGTTGTTGCACGGATATTTCTCTCGTTGCAGAGAGTGGGGCTAGTCTCTAATTGCAGTGCGTGGGCTTCTCCTGTTGTGGAGAATAGGCTGTCGGGTGTTTGGGCTTCAGAAGTTGTAGCTTGTGGGCTCTAGAGCACAGGTTCAATAGTTGTGGCACAAAGGCTTAGTTGTTCCACAGCATGTGGGATTCTCCAGGACTAGGGACTGGACCTGGGTATCCTGCATTGGCAGGAATATTCTTTACCACTGAGCCACCAGGGGAGGCCCCCAACACCACTTCTTAGGAAAAGTATTTCTCCATTACTCTGCAGTGCCATCTCTACCACAAATTGAAGTATATTTGTGTCTGTATACCCATTCTCTTCCATTGGTCAATTTGTCTATTGTTGCCTGTCTTAATCACTGCAGATTTGTACTAGTCTTGATATAAGGTTGATGTGCACAAAGTCCTCCATCTTTGTTCTTTGAGATTGTTTTGCTTATTTGGTGACCTTTGCATTTCCATGTAAAATTTAGTTGTCAATTTCTAAAACAACATGATATGACTTTGACTGGGATCTGTTGAATCTACAGATCAATTTTAGAGAGATATGACATCTTTAAAATATCAAGTCTTTCAATCAAAACAAAACTGGTATAACCTTTCATTCACTCATTTATTTCTCTAAATAAAGGCTTTATACTTTTTGTGTAGAAACTTTAATATGACTTCCATGAGATGGAGAAGTCTCTTGAGAGTCCCTTGAACTTCAAGATCAAACCAGTCAATCCTAAAGGAGATCAGTCCTGAATATTTATTAGAAGGACTGATGCTAAGGCTGAAGCTCCAATACTTTGGACACCTAATGCAAAGAACTGACTCACTGGAAAAGACCCTAATGCTGGGAAAGACTGAAGGCAGGAGGAGAAGGGGATGACAGAGGATGAGACGGTTGGATGGCATCACCAACTTGATGGAAATGAGTTTGAGCAAGCTCCAGGAGTTGGTGATGGACAGGGAAGCCTGGCGTGCTGCAGTCCATGGGGTCGCAAAGAGTCGGACATGACTAAGCAACTGAACTTAACTGATCTGAATTTTTAAAATGTCACAACTAGCATCTTTTTAAAAACATTTCAAGTTCTGTATTATGAAATGTAAGTCATTTTTTATATTGACCTTATATTCAACAATCCAGATGACTTCATATACTAACTCCAATGGTTTATATCCCCAATTCTGTCATGTTCTCTAAACACATGGCATGCTGTCTGTGAATAATAATCACTTTTATCTAATACAAGACTGAATAGAAGCAGTGATAGTAAGCATGACTGGTTTTGCTCCCAATACGAGGGGGAAAGCTTTCAGTATTTCACCATTAAGTATAACTGGTTATGTATGTTTCTTTTTTGTAGATACCCTTTCTCAGGTTAAGGAGATTACCCTCTAGAGGTCTTTTTTTTTTTTTTTAATCATGAGCAGTCAAATATTATCAAATCCTTTTTTCAATGTTTAAAGACAATCATGATTTTTCTCCTTTATTCTGTTACTTTAATCTTTAATATCAACCTGCTTTGCATTCCTAGAATTTTAGTCATATCTAATTATTGTTAATATCTATTACTAGATTCAGTCTGTTAATATTTTTATTTAAGATTGTGCATTTATGTTCATGAAAGAGATTTGTCTTTAGCCTTTCTTTCTTATATTGTATGGTTTGGGTATCAAGATTCTTCTGACCTCATAAAACCAGTTAGTTTTCTCTCTTTTACTATTATCTGGAAGAATGTGTCTGAGACTTCATTGTGTAGAGAAGTCACCTGGGCCAGAGTTTTCTTTAAACAGGGTTTTAAATTATGAGTTCAATTTCTTCAATAGATACAGGACTAATGAGATTTTTATTTCTCTTTACACTAACTTTGTGAAATAGTCTTTAAAAATACTTGCTCATTTCACATATTTTTCAAATAACTGTCATAAGTTGCTTATAATATCTTATTAGCATTTTAATGTCTGTTGGATCTATAGTAATACTTCTCTTTCATTTCTAGTACTGGTTTTGTGTTCCCTTTTTCACTCTTTCACCAGTCTTGCCAAGAATTTATCAATTTTATTAGTGTTTTCAAAGAAGCAAGTTGACCTTTTTAAGCCTCTTTATTACATGTTTCTTTTCTATATTATTAACGTCTCCTCTCATATTTACTGTTTCTGTCATTTACTTTCTCTGAGTTCTTTTCTAACTCCTTCAGATGGATACTTTGAGAATACTGACATGCAGTTCAGTTCAGTTCAGTTGCTCAGTCGTGTCCGACTCTGCGACCCCATGAATTGCAGCACACCAGGCCTCCCTGTCCATCACCAACTCCCGGAGTTCACTCAGACTCACGTCCATCGAGTCAGTGATGCCATCCAGCCATCTCATCCTCTGTCGTCCCCTTCTCCTCCTGCCCCCAATCCCTCCCAGAATCAGATTCTTTTCCAATGAGTCAACTCTTTGCATGAGGTGGCCAAAATACTGGAGTTTCAGCTTTAGCATCATTCCTTCCAAAGAAATCCCAGGGCTGATCTCCATCAGAATGGACTGGTTGGTTCATTATTCTTTCTTATTTTGGATGTATACATTTGAGACTATAAATTTATAAAATCTGATTGTATATATCAGAAAAGAATACAACAAATTTTGAAATATTGTTATTTTCATTATCATAGGGTTAAAACATTTCCATTACGAGTTTTTCCTTAAAACGTAATCTTTTAGAAGTGTACTGTTTAAGGCCTCCTTGGTAGCTCAGTGGTAAAGAATCCACCTGCTGCCAATGCAAGAGACATGGGTTTGATCCCTGGTCCTGGAGAATGCCACATGCTGTGGAGCAATGAAGCCTGTGTGCCACAACTATGAAGCCTGTGCTCCAGAGTCCAGGAGCTGCAACTACTGAAGCCCAAACATCTTAGAGCCTGTGGTCTGCAGTAAGCAAAGCCGCTGCAATGAGAATCCCGTGCACTGCAATTAGAGCAGCTCCCCTTTGCCGCAACTAGAGGAAAGCTCACGCGGCAAAAAAGACCCATTACCACCAAAAATAAATAAATAAATAAAATTATTTTTTTGAAAAGAAGTGTTCCATTTAACTCCCAAACATTTAGAAATTTTCCAGCAATCTTTTCATTACTGACTGCTACTTTTAATTCCATAATGATCAGATAATATATTCTTGATGATCTCAATCATCTGAAATTTGTTCATTTGCTATACGGCTAATAGTAAGGACAACTTTGGCAAACATTTCATTGGTATCTGACAAGAGAGTACACTGGTGGTTGTTAGGTGCAGTCTTCTATATGTCAATTGGGTCAAACTCCTTAATCACACTGTTTAAATCTTCTATATTCTTACTAAAATTTTGTCTGCTTGTTATATCAATTACTAAAAGAAGTGTTAAAATAGTCCATCATGATCATAGATTTGGGTCTTTTAAAAGAAACTGCGAAGTTGCTAGAGAAGCAGGAGAGCAACTAGGAAAGCTAGGTATCGATGATAATCCACTTGAGGCTGGTGATCATGAGTTTATGGAGACAGTGATATGTCCTGTTTTTAATTCTCTCCATCTGTGTTCCACTGGCAACAGCAAGGAGAAAGTGGACAGACAGAAATTTATTCAGGAAAGTGTGCCTACAGCATGTGCACCATAACATCAGTTCCTATATGAGTTCATTCCCTCAGTGTATATAAACTGATGATTCTAAAGTATTCATTTTGTCTCATATGAGTTTAATCCTTGTGAGCCTTGACCCAAACACAAGATATTCTTTGTGTTAACCTGCTGGTCTTAAACAGACTTGCACTTCCCAACTGCTGTCTTCAAATAAATAAGTGACCACTGAGGACCAATAAGCCAGACACAAAAAGACAAAAATCGTACAGTTTCACTTACATGAGGTACCAAGAACAGGCAAATTCACAGAGAAAGGAAATATAACAGAGATTACAAGGGGCAGGGAGGAGGGGGAAATGGTATGCTATTATTTAAGGGATACACGGTTTCAATTTGGGCTGATGAAAAATTATGGACATGGACAGTGGTGATAGTCATACAACATTGCAAATGTACTTAATGCCGCTAAACTGTACACTTAAAATGAGTAAAGTGGTTAAATTTTATTTCATGTGTAGTTTACCACAATAATTTTTTTTTTTTTTTTAAGTAAGAAATTTCTGCTTCAGGCTATGTCTAAAGGGTGACTAGGAAACGGAGTTGAAGGAACAGCAAAAGGGTAGAGCTGTTGTTGTTGTTCAGTCGCCCGGTCGTGTCAGACTCTTTGCGACCCCGTGGACTGCAGCACGCCAGGCCTCCCTGTCCCTCACCAACTCCCGGAGTTCGCTCAGGTTCATGTTCACTGCGTCGGTGATGCTGTCCAACCATCTCATCCTCTGACGCCCTCTTCTCCCTCTGCCTTCAAGCTTCCCCAGCATCAGGGACTTTTCCATGAGTTGTCTGTTTGCATCAGATGATCAAAATACTGGATCTTCAGCTTCAGCATCAATCCTTCCAGTGAATATTTAGGGTTGATCTCCCTTAAGATTGACTGATTTGATCTCCCTGCTGTCCAAGGGCCTTTCAGGAGTCTCCTCCAGCACCAGAGTTCAAAGGCATCAATTTTGGGGCATTCTGCCTTCTTTACAGTCCAGCTCTCACAACATGACCACTGGGAAGACCATAGCCCTGACTATATGGACTTTATCGGCAGAGTAATGTCTCTGCTTTTCAACACACTGCCTAGGTTTGCTATCGCTTTCCTGCCAAGAAGCACTCGTCCTCTGATTCCATGGCTTCAGTCACCATCTAAAGTGATTTTGGAGCCCAAGAAGAGGGAATCTATCACTACTTCCGCCTTTTCCCCTTCTATTTGCCATGTAGTAATTAAGCCGGATGCCATGATCCTAGTTTTTTTGACATTTAGTCTTAGAACTGTAGTAAATGAACTCAAATATTTAAAACCAAAACCTTTATTCCACTGTTAGAAGAGCTGAGAAAGTATGTCAGGCAGGGTCAGATCACAAAGAAAACCTGAAAGCCATGGACTTCATGTTGGAAGTAGTTTGCAGAAGATGGCAAGATATCTTAATCAGCAGAGTAACAGAATAGCAGTTTCTAATTGTGGGGAACAAGAGCAAAAATGGAGGTAAAGAAATCAGTTTAAGCATAAACGAGGCCTAAACTAAAAAAGTTTTTAAAATAACAACGAAGAGACACAGGAAATATTCAAGAGATAAAATCAACAGGATGGATATAAATGGTATATCAGAGAGAGGAGTCAAAGATTGTTGTTGTTCAGTTGCTTGTTGTTCAATTGATTGTTATTCAGTTGCTAAGTCATGTCTGACTCTGTGACCCTATGGATTGCAGTTTGCCAGCCTCCTCTGTCCTCCAATGTCTCCTCGAGTTTGCTCAAATTCATGTCCACTGAATTGGTGATGCTATCTAACCATCTTATCCTCTGCCACCCTCTTCTCCTTTTGCCTTCTTTCCTAGCACCAGGGTCTTTTTCAGTGACTCAGTTCTTCGCATCAGGTAGTCAAAACTGGAGCTGAAGCGTCAGCTTCAGCATTAGTCCTTCGAAAGAAAATTCAGGGTTGATTTCCTCTAGGACAGACTGGCTTCATCCCCTTGCTGTCCAAGGGACCCTCAAGAGTCTTCTCCACACCACTGTTCAAAAGCATCAATTCTTCATTGTGCAGCCTTCTTTATGGTCTGACTCTTATATCTGTACAATGGCTACTGGAAAAACCATAGATTTGACAATCCGACTTTGTCAGCAAAGTAATGCCTCTGCTTTTTAATATGCTGCAAAGGTTTGTTATAGGTTTTCTCCCAAGAAGCAAGTGTGTCTCTTAATTTCATAGCTGCTGTCACTGTCTGCAGTGATTTTGGAGCCCAAGGAAATAAACTCTGTCCCTGTTTCCATTCTTTCCCCATCTATTTGCCATGAAGTGATGGGACCAGATGCCATGATCTTAGTTTTCTTAATGCTGCATTTTAAGCCAGCTTTTTCACTCTCCTCTTTCACTTTCATCAAGAGGCTCTTTCCTCTTTGCTTTCTGCCATAAGGATAGTGTCATCTGTGTATCTGAGGTTATTAACATTTCTCCTGGCAATTGTGATTCTAGCTTGTGCTTCATCCAGCCTGGCATTTCACTTGATCTTCTCTGCACAGAAGTTAAATAAACAGGATAACAATATACAGCCTTGACGTACTTTCCCAATTTTGAGCTGGTCTGTTATTCCATGTCCAGTCCTAACTGTTGCTTCTTGATCTGCATACAGGTTTCTCAGGAGGCAGTAAGGTGGTCTGGCATTTCCATTTCTGTAAGAATTCTCCACAGTATGCTGTGAGCCACATAGTCAAAGGCTTTAGCATGGTCAATGAAGCAGAAGTAGATGTTTTTCTGAAATTCTCTTCCTTTTTCGATGATCCAACATATGTTGGCAATTTGATCTTTGGTTTCTCTGCCTTTTCTAAATCCAGTTTATACATCTGGAAGTTCTCGGTTCATATACTGTTGAAGCCTAGCTCGAAGAATTTTGAGCATTACCTTGTAGCATGTGAATTGAGCGCAACTGTGCAGCAGTTTCAACATTCTTTGGCATTGCCTTTCTTTGGGACTGGAATGAAAACTGAACTTTTCCAGTCCTGTGGCCACTGCTGAGTTTACCAAATTTGCTGGCATACTGAGTACAGCACAGTCTTTTAGGATTTTTAACAGCTTAGCTGGAATTCTATAACCTCCACTAGCTTTGTTTGTAGTAATGCTTCCTAAGGCCCACTTGACTTCACACTCCAGGATGTCTGCCTCTAGGTTTGTGACCACACCATCGTGGTTATCTGGGTCATTAAGACCTTTTTTGTACAGTTCTTCTGTGTATTCTTGCCATGTCTTCTTAATCTCTTCTGCTTCTGTCAGGTCCTTACCATTTCTGTCCTTTAGTGTGCCCATCTTTGCATGAAATGTTCCTTTGGTATCTCTAATTTTCTTGAAGAGATCTCTAATCTTTCCCATTTAATGTTTTTTAAGTTACGTAAAAATTAACTTTAAAAACTGCCCTAAGAATAATGAGAAGAAATCTGCTAATAGCTATATGTTTGGGGGACATTAATTATTTAATTCAGAGAGACTGACAAGAAAAACAGATCTATTATTTACAATTCTTGGTTGCCTTATTTAGTGGTTTAATCAGATAACTGTTAGTTTTATAAATATCTTTTAAGTATGATGATTTCCAATTAGTTAATACAAAATAAAAATGATCCTTAAAGCTTTTTACCTTCATTTCCAAATTTTGTCTTTCCAAACAGAATGTGTGTGCTGCGCTGTGCTTGGCTGCTCAGTCATGTCCGACTCTTTGTGACCCCATGGACTGTAGCCCACCATGCTCCCCTGTCCATGGAATTTTCCAGGCAAGAATACTGGAGTGGGTTGCCACACCTTCCTCTAGGGGATCTTGAGATAAAAGAATCTGCCTACAATGTAGGAAACCTGGGTTCAATCTCTGGGTAAGGAAGGTCCCATGGAGAAGGGAACGGCTACCCACTCTAGTATTCTTCCCTGGGAAACCCCATGGACAGAGAAGCCTGGCAAGCTACAGTCCATAGGGTCACAAAGAATGAGACATGATTGAGTGACTAACACTTTCATTTATAAGACGAGGGAAACTTGGATGGAGACACAGGGGAAGGTAGCCATGTGAAGATGGAGGCAGAGATTGAACTTATACTGCCACATGCCAAGGAATGCTTGGGGCTACCAAAAACTGAAAAAGCAAGAAAGGACTCTCCTGTGGAGGCTTTCAAGGGAACATGGCCCTGCTGGCACCTTGATTTCAGACTTCTAGCCTCTTGAACTGTGAGAGAATACATTTCTATCATTTTAAGCCATCTAGTTTGTGATAACTGTTATGGCAGCCCTAGGAAACTACTGAAGCTTCTTTGGTGGTTCAGTGATAAAGAACCCACCTGCTAATGAATGAGACTCAGGTTCAGTCCCTGGGTTGAAAAGATCCTTTGGAGAAGGAAATGGCAACCCACTCCAGTATTCTTGCTTGAGAAATTCCAGGGACAGAGGAGCCTTGTGGGCTACAGTCCATGGGGTCGCAGAAGACTCAGACATGACTTAAAGACCAAATCACAAGAGACTTTTTATGTTATTTAGTACTCTCTTGGCTCTCATATTTCTTGGGTTACAGAAAATAATTATGTATTAGAATTTCTAAGGATCTTGTTGCAGCGAGTTTCTTACCACTAAGCTACCAGGGAAGCCCCATAAATGCACAATAGAGGTAATATTACTCCTAGAGAGGCAAAAATTGACTCTAGGGAGTGAAAAAAAAAAAACCTAGTTATTAAAATACTTTGTGGCCTTCCAATGCTCAACTCTATCCAACAAATTCTTACTCATTAGTACTTAATTTCTCTCATTAGGGAGAAATTTAATTAACTTAAATTTTCCTTAGGGACAATGATAATCAGAAAGAAAGCTGAGAAACACAAATCTATACTTAATTCTGAAGCAGCTAAATCTGAGGAAAGAAAATGATGAAATAATCTCAGTGTTTGGAAATAAGAAGTAATAGGTGTTCTAATTTTTTTCAAGAAGAAAGGCCAGGAAATGGTAGCCCAAGAATTTCAGAAGAATGTAATGTCTCTTTTCCCCATGTATAAGTAAAAGCAAGATCAACAAATTTTATTTTTAAGACAGTTAATGCTTCTGAAACAGATAAGAATGTCAGTAAGCATCAGTTAACTAAGGGATGACTGCTCAGCTTCATTCTAATCAGAAAACCATGTTGTTTGGGGCAAAGGAATTGCCTTCAATTCGAATATCTTTTGCCGGGAGCCGGCATATTGCATATTGAGTGCATATTGCATATTGAGTGCAGCACTTTCCACAGCATCATCTTTCAGGATCTGGAATAGCTCAACTGGAATTCTATCACTGCCGGTAGCCAGCGTGAGGAACTCCGCCCATGACAAAGGTCATGAGGAAGGAGGCTTGGCATACGCAAAGGCGGGATCGAGCTTCAGGAGTCCCCCTGGAAATTCTCGAGCATCTAGCCCCAAAACCAGAGTCTGCCTACTTTCTGCTTTGAGCTTTCACCTACAGCTCTGATTTTACGGGGGGCTGTCCCCCACTACCTCTCTCTGAAAAAAGAGTTAGCTTACAGTTCCAGTTAATAATTCCTGGGTGTGACAGTGTTTAACCTACAAACTCCTTTGGAAATCCTCTAGCCTACCTGAATAGGTTTTTCCGGCCACATGTGATTGTTCAGAGCCTCCCAACTGTGAGAGGCAGGAGATATTCTAAACTGTCTAAACACAGATTCTTTTGAGTAGTTAAAAGGTTGATTAGAAATTGTATTGGTGAAGGGATTTTCACTTGTTGGGCCAATGTTTGCTGCTAAGTTTCCATATCCCTTACCTGCTGTGTCCCTGGCAGTGTATTGATTAATATAATTGGTGTAAGTAGTAGCTTTAATGTTTGTAACCTGGGACCCTTGAGTTAATTCTTTTTCTTGTTATAGCCCACCACACCTTTGCGCTGTAGGAATGCAACTTTATCTAATGCTTTTGGAGGGTGGCTCCTGACCAATCACCTTTAGAGAAAAATAAGTTTTCTGAAGAAAAGGTCTTAAAATGTTAACAGGCCTCCCGGCCAGAAGATGATGCAAATCACCTAAGCTTTTGCATATGATAAGTTTGCAGGAAGAAAGTCTGGCCTGCTGCCTGACTCTACCCCTTCCCCCATTATCCTCTATGCATAACTTAAGGTATAAAAACTACTTTGGAAAATAAAGTGTGGGCCTTGTTCACCGAAACTTGGTGTCACCATGTCGTTCTTTCTCTTACCTTCTGGCTGAATTATTCAGCCTCTTTTCTACACTGAATTTCCTCACTGAGCTATCCTTATTTCAGCCTCTTTTCTCCACTGAATTTCCTCACTGAGCTATCCTCATTCTATTACTCTTTATATCCTTAATTAATGTTTAATTAAGCAATTGTTTCCTGATCTTCGCCTACGCCGTCTCTCCTTCGAATACCCTGGATCAGCCGGGGCTGGTCCCCGGCAATCTTTCACACGATTTTTCCCCTTTTCAGAAAGGAATATCTTTATCCATATGTGAAATCCCCTTTTCTGTCATAAATCTTTTATAATTTCCACAGACAAATTGCTTTCTTTTCTCCGCTTTATTTGCATAAGGAAAAAGTGAAATAACCATGATGTCAAGAAAAGTCAAATGACTTGGGCTCGCTCCAAACTATCAAGAAATGAGTAGCACAACGCAGGTCTTTCTGCTTTAGGACCAGGCACTTTCAGCCATAATTCATTAGTAGTGTGCCTATGTTTAGATTCTGTAATTGATTTCTTCCTATTAGAGTTCCCTAATCAACTGTGTTGCCAAACTTATTAAAAATAAATGAGAAAACAAAAAGAAAAGATAATCAGCTTCTAAAAATGAGAAAATAAAAAATAGGCATATTAAATCACATGAGAAGTTAAAAAGAAAGAAAATTTCCTATAATAAAAAAGCCATAAAAAGCAAGAACAGTTTATGGAAGATGTTAATAAATGAGAAAATATATAATCAAGCTGCTTTTTTATGGTAAAAGACAATTTTTTTTAATTTAAACTAAAAGCTTCAAAACCAATTTTGAAACATTGCTTAGAATATTATTAAAGAGTATTCACAATAATGTGATAGAAAACATATTTGAATATTAAAGACAATGACATGTGTTTTCACCGCATAAAATGTTAAAATTATTTGTCTACTTTAATAGTGCATTCATTCAGTCAATTGCTATGGAAGACCAATTTCTTATATAAATCACTTCTTCAAATCCACAAAACTCATATTCAGTCATTTAGTTAAATTTGGCAAGTTTTCATCAGAAAACTCCACATCTCCAACATTAAAGGTTTTCTCTGGTGGCTCAGATGGTAAAGCGTCTGCCTACAATGATGGAGACCTGGGTTCGATCCCTAGGTTGGGAAGATCCCCTGGAGAAGGAAATGGCAACCCATTCCAGTATTCTTGTCTGGAAAATCCCATGGACAGAGGAGCCTGGTAGGCTACAGTCCACGGGGTCACAAAGAGCGACTTCACACAACTGAGCGACTTCACTTTCCAACATTAAAACTTGAGGCTACTAATAGTAACCATATAAATACTCAATATTAGTGCTAAATATGGCTTGCTAAGAATACTTAACCAGTGTATCACAACAATCCTTTGTTGCCAAGAGAAAACAAAGTTTTTCAACAATGTTTTAACAGAAATGATCCTTGAATCATTCTGACAGAGGGGACATATGTACATTTATGACTGGTTCATGTTGATATTTGACAGAAAACAACAAAATTCTGTAAAGCAATTGTCCTTCAATTAAAAAAATAAATTTTTTAAAAATTAAAGAAAAAAGGCAATGGGGAACTATAAATACCAATTATAAATAATGATGGGGAATTATAAATAATAGGGAAAAATGCTTGTTTCTTGTTACATTTTTCTCGTTAAAAGTATTTGTTGCTTTAGTAAAAGTTAAAAAAGAAGAGAAATGATTCTTGAATCCTAAAATTCCGTAACAATATTAGATGTTATATGTGTTTTATTTTAAAAAAATTAATCAAAGAAAATGAACTCAAATATCTAAAGAAGCTATAAATTTTACTTACATATTCAGGTTTTAGTTTTTTATCTCCACCTCTCACAGCCACTTTCTCTAGTTTATCTATAATGGGCCCAACCATTTCCTCATCTTTAAGCTGAAGCTCTTCATGTATTATTTCTATATCTCGAACAGGATCTACACTTCCTTCAACATGTGTGATATCATCATCTTCAAAAGCACCTAAAATAAATTAAAGCAAAGCAATTCAATAAACAAATAACACAAAGGTCATTATTAGAGTGAGTCAAGATTCCTAGGTTAACAATTTACTCAAATTATTCTGAATTCTTACAAGTAAGACAGAGTATTTTTTTTTTTTCTGATTTCATACTACTTAGGGCACTATCAGTAAAATAATAATTCAAGAGCTTCAACATTTCAAAAACTGATTGAAATAAATAAAATTATGATTTTTACAGAAAGAAAATTATGCTCCAGAACTACCGGTATTTTCAGGTTTGGTACATTAAAAGATACTGTTTTCCAAGCATGAGAGTCTGAAGTTCTAAACTGCACTATTAGGGTTTCCAAGGGAAACCGGATTTGGGGGGGCGGTGTGTGTGAAATCATCTGGCAGACCTCTTCCCTGCTTCAATCTACTTTATCACTGTGGTTCTGACGGTGATTAGATAATGAACCACTCAGACACACAATTTACACAGCAGCTAATTTCATCGGCCTGATGTGAGGGTATGGTTTTTAGGGGGCTATCAAAGAAGCAGATGAAGGTGCATTTGTCATATATGAGTGACAACCATTCACACTATCTGAACAAAATGGTGCTGGCCCTTATTAGAAACACATGCTATTATCACATATTTAAACTGCAGTTGAAGCCATAATTTCAAATTGCCAACTGGAAACATAAGGGTAAAACAACCAGATATTACTGAAGCATGTGTACTGACTTTATGCCCTTTTGAAGACATAATGTGGCAACATAATTCAGCTGGGATTTACTCAAATTATCAGATAACAGTATCACAAAAATGAACAAATACTAAGAAATATTATAAACATAAAGCAATGGTATACCCACAGAACAATAAACACATTTATAACAAATTAAATTAAAATTACCAATCAGATTATATTCCCAAAATGAGATGTTTTCAAACATAAAGGATCAGTTATTTTAGATAGAAGGTATCACAGGAATCATGAAAGACAGTTAGATTGAGTTTGATAAGAGAAAAACAATGACTATAGCTCATTCTTACATACTAGAAGACCAAGACATTCACACTGCAGGTTGCAAAGTTTTTAAATACAATTTCCCAAAATTAGAAATAATTGATCTGTTCATATCTTAATGTGGAATTATTTGGTAATAATAAATTTAAAGTAAATTATTACAATTAAGTGTAAGTATTTAAATTAATACTTAAGTATTATTGGCAAACAATCAATGTTATATATGTTATATATTGAATGTTATACAAACAATCAATATATATCTGATTCATATGAACAAAATTAAGTTCAAAATGAGGAGGTACATTATATCCTACTAATAAGCACACCAGACAATGGTTTAGGTAAATTTTCTAAATATCCAAAAAGTATGAAAAAAGTCTCCCTGGAAGCATAATATTAACTTATCATCGTGAGGCAACCTATACAAATAACACAATAAAACAGGAAAACTGAAAATAAAAGTTAGATCAGATCTGGCAGTCAGATCAATAAAGGAAACATGGTCAGTTCAGTTACAGAAATAAAAAACTTATGACACTTAGAATGAAATATTTCTTACAAAGCTATCTTGATGTAGGAGCTGAGTAATTATAGTGATATCCTCAACAACATTCCTAAAATAAATGCATCAGCAGATTTTAAATGGCAATCTATTCATCTCAGCCCTCAATTTTAACCAGATAGACAATAGAAATTGAACTGCATTGTTGTTCCCATGCTTGACAGTATCACTATTTTATTCATTTATATATGAGGTGGAAACATATTATGCAAATAACAAGTTTATTTTTGAAAATATTGCCCAAAAATTAAGATAAAAATTAAGTGAAAGGAACATTAAATTTATCCTTCAAAACTGAATAGCCCTGGGATCAACTGAGGTCTAAAAGAGCTGTAAAATACAAGCTTACAGAAAATTTGGTGGCCATTTGGACAACTTCCCATTCTTTTTTTTTTTTTTACAGCCAGATAGATATATTTTATTTATTTTTCTTTTTAAATTAATTTATTTTAATTGGAGGCTAATTACTTTATAATATTGTAGTGGTTTTTGCCATACATTGACATGAATCAGCCATGGGTGTACATGTGTTCCCCATCCTGAACCCCCCTCCCTCATTCCTCCCCATCCCATCCCTCTGGGTCATCCCAGTGCACCAGCCCTGAGCACCCTGTCTCATGCATCAAACCTGGACTGGCAATCTATTTCACATATGGTAATATACATGTTTCAATGCTATTCTCTCAAATCATCCCACCCTCGCCTTCTCACACAGAGTCCAAAAGTCTGTTCTTTACATCTGTGTCTCTTTTGATGTCTTGCATATAGGGTCATCATTACCATCCTTCTAAGTTCCATATATATGTGTTAGTATACTGTATTGGTGTTTTTCTTTCTGACTTACTTCACTCTGTATAATAGGCGCCAGTTTCATCCACCTCATTAGAACTGATTCAAATGCATTCTTTTTAATGGTGGAGTAATGTTCCATTGTGTATATGTACCACAGCTAGACGAACGGACATCTAGGTTGCTTTCATGTTCTGGCTATTGTAAACAGTGCTGCAATGAACACTGGGGTACACGTCTCCTTCAATTCTGGTTTCCTCAGTGTATATGCCCAGCAGTGGGATTGCTGGGTCGTATGGCAGTTCTATTTCCAATTTTTTAAGGAATCTCCACATTGTTCTCCATAGTGGCTGTATTACTTGGCATTCTCACCAACAGTGTAAGAGCGTTCCCTTTTCTCCACACCCTCTCCAGCATTTACTGTTTGTAGACTTTTTGATAGAAGCCATTCTGACTCGTGTGAGATGGTACTTCATTGTGGTTTTGATTTGCATTTCTCTGATCATAAGTGATGTTGAGCATCTTTTCATGTGTTCGTTCAGTTCAGTCGCTCAGTCGTGTCCGACTCTTTGTGACCCCATGAACTTCCGCATGCCAGGCCTCCCTGTCCATCACCAACTCCCGGAGTTCACCCAAACTCATGTCCATCGAGTTGGTGATGCCATCCAGCCATCTCATCCTCTGTAGTTCCCTTCTCCTCCTGCCCCGGATCCGTCCCAGGATCAGAGTCTTTTCCAGTGAGTCAACTCTTTGCATGAGGTGGCCAAAGTTCTGGAGTTTCAGCTTCAAAATCAGTCCTACCAATGAACGCCCAGGACTGATCTCCTTTAGAATGGACTGGTTGGATCTCCTTGCAGTCCAAGGGACTCTTAAGAGTCTTCTCCAACATCACAGTTCAAAAGCATCAATTCTTCCACACTCAGCTTTCTTCACAGTCCAACTCTCACATCCCTATATGACCACTGGAAAAACCATAGCCTTGACTAGATGGACCTTTGTTGGCAAAGTAATGTCTCTGCTTTTTAATATGCTGTCTAGGTTGGTCATAACTTTCCTTCCAAGGAGTAAGCGTCTTTTAATTTCATGGCTGCAATCACCATCTGCAGTGATTTTGGAGCCCCCCAAAATAAAGTCTGACACTGTTTCCACTGTTTCCCCATCTATTTGCCATGAAGTGATGGGACTGGATGCCATGATCTTAGTTTTCTGAATGTTGAGCTTTAAGCCAACTTTTTCACTCTCCTCTTTCACTTTCATCAAGAGGCTTTTTAGTTCCTCTTCACTTTCTGCCATAAGGGTGGTGTCATCTGCATATCTGATCATCTGTGACTTTGCAACACATCTATAGATGTGTTTGTTAGCCATCTATATGTCTTCTTTGGAGAAATGTCTGTTTAGTTCTTTGGCCCACTTTTTGATTGGATCGTTTAAATTTCTGGACTTGAGCTGCAGGAGCTCCTTGTATATTTTTGAGATTAATTCTTTGTCCGTTGCTTTGTTTGCTATTATTTTCTCCCATTCTGAAGGCTGTCTTTTCACCTTGCTTATAGTTTCCTTCATTGTGCAAAAGCTTTTAATTAGGTCCCATTTGTTTATTTTTGCTTTTATTTCCCTTACTCTGGGAGGTGGGTCATAGAGGATCCTGCTATGGTTTGTGTCGGAGAGTGTTTTGCCTATGTTTTCCTCTAGGAGTTTTATAGTTTCTGGTCTTATGTTTAGATCTTTAATCCATTTTATTTTTGTGTACAGTGTTAGAAAGTGTTCTAGTTTCATTCTTTTACAAGTGGTTGACCAGTTTTCCCAGCACCACTTGTTAAAGAGATTGTCTTTTCTCCATTGTATATTCTTGCCTCCTTTGTCAAAGATAAGGTGTCCATAGATGCATGGATTTATCTCTGGGCTTTCTATTTTGTTCCACTGATCTATATTTCTGTCTTTGTGCCAGTACCATACTGTCTTGCTGACTGTAGCTTTGTAGTACAGTCTAAAGTCAGGCAGGCTGATTCCTCCAGTTCTTCTCTCTCAAGATTGCTTTGGCTATTCGAGGTCTTTTGTATTTCCATACAAATTATGAAATGATTTGTTCTAGTTCTATGAAAAATACCGTTGGTAGCTTGATAGGGATTGCATTGAATCTATAGATTGCTTTGGATAGTATACTCATTTTCACTATATTGATTCTTCTGATCCATGAACATGGCATATTTCTCCATCTATTTGTGTCATCTTTAATTTCTTTCATCAGTGTTTTATAGTTTTCTATATATAGGTCTTTTATTTCTTTAGGTAGATTTATTCCTAAGTATTTTATTCTTTTTGTTGCAATGGTAAATGGAACTGTTTCCTTAATTTCTCTTTCTGTTTTCTCTTGTTAGTGTATAGGAATATAAGGGATTTCTGTGTTAATTTTATATCCTGAAACTTTTCTATATTCATTGATTAGCTCTAGTAATTTTCTGGTGGAGGCTTTAGGGTTTCCTATGTAGAGGATCATGTCATCTGCAAACAGTGAGAATTTTACTTCTTCTCCAATCTGGACTCTTTTTATTTCTTTTTCTTCTCTGATTGCTGTGGCTAAAAATTCCAAAACCATGTTGAATAGTAGTGGTGAGAATGGGCACTCTTGTCTTGTTTCTGATTTAAGGGGAAATGCTTTCAATTTTTCACCATTGAGGATAATGTTTGCTGTGGGTTTATCATATATGGATTTTATTATGTTGAGGTATGTTCCTTCTGTGCCTGCTTTCTGGAGGGTTTTTATCATAAATGGGTGTTGAATTTTGTCAAAGACTTTCTCTGCATCTATTGAGATAGTCATATGGTTTTTATCTTTCAATTTGTTAATGTGGTGTATCACATTGATTGACTTGCAAATACTGAATCCTTGCATCCCTGGGATAAAGCCCACTTGGTCATGATGTATGATCTTTTTAATAGATTCTGTTTGCTAGAATTTTGTTAAGGATTTTTGCATCTATGTTCATCAATGATATTGGCCTGTAGTTTTCTTTTTTTGTGGCATCTTTGTCTGGTTTTGGTACTAGGGTAATGGTGGCCTCATAGAATGAGTTTGGAAGTTTACCTTCCTCTGCAATTTTCTGGAAGAGTTTGAGTAGGATAGGTGTTAGCTCTTCTCTAAATTTTTGGTAGGATTCAGCTGTGAAGTCGTCTGGTCCTGGGCTTTTGTTTGCTGGAAGATTTCTGATTACAGTTTCAATTTCCGTGCTTGTGATGGGTCTGTTAAGATTTTCTATTTCTTCCTGGTTCAGTTATGGAAAGTTGTACTTTTCTAAGAATTTGTCCATTTCTTCCACGTTGTCCATTTTATTGGCATATAGTTGCTGATAGTAGTCTCTTATGATCCTTTGTATTTCTGTGTTGTCTGTTGTGATTTCTCCCTTTTCATCTCTAATTCTGTTGCTTTGATTCTTTTTCCTTTTTTTCTTGATGAGTCTGGCTAATGGTTTGTCTATTTTATTTATCTTCTCAAAGAACCAGCTTTTAGCTTTGTTTCTTTTTCATTTATTTCTGCCCTAATTTTTATGATTTCTTTCCTTCTACTAACCCTAGGGTTCTTCATTTCTTCTTTTTCTAGTTGCTTTAGGTGTAGAGTTAGGTTATTTATTTGATTTTTCTCTTGTTTCTTGAGGTAAGCTTGTATTGCTACAAACCTTCCCCTTAGCACTGCTAACTCTTACTCTTTGGAAGGAAAGTTATGACCAACCTAGATAGCATATTCAAAAGCAGACACATTACTTTGCCTACAAAGGTCTGCCTAGTCAAGGCTATGGTTTTTCTAGTAGTCATGTATGGACGTGAGAGTTGGACTATAAAGAAAGCTGAGTGCCAAAGAATTGATGCTTTTGAACTGTGGTGTTGGAGAAGACTCTTGAGAGTCCCTTGGACTGCAAGGAGATCTAACCAGTCCATTCTGAAGGAGATCAGCCCTGGGTGTTCTTTGGAAGGAATGATGCTAAAGCTGAAATTCCAGTACTTTGGCCACCTCATGCGAAGAGTTGACTCACTGGAAAAGACTGATGCTGGGAGGGATTAGGGGCAGGAGGAGAAGGGGACGACAGAGGATGAGATGGCTGGATGGTATCACCAACTCTATGGAGGTGAGTTTGAGTGAACTCCGGGAGTTGGTGATGGACAGGGAGGCCTGGCATGCTGCGATTCATGGGGTCGCAAAGAGTCGGACACGACTGAGCAACTGATCTGATCTGATATGATGGTGAAAGTTATTTCAACCTCACATTAACTAAAACAATTATTATAAAAAAATGTTACAATTACTATCACAATTCTCTTTGGGGGAAATACTTTACCAGTAAAGAAGTCATCATAAAGATTATACTATATCATATTGAATTGCTTGATAAGCAAGTTATTTCTCTTTTAATTCTCTTTTAGTCCTTCTGATTATGCCAAGGAGAAAATGTCAGTTTGATGTTGCTGATCTTTAATGTTTAACATTTGTAAATTTAACTTTTTATCAACAGAGCACACCTCACCTCAGAGCTTATAAAGGCTAGAAAATTCAATAAATATGTAGTTTTCACTGTATTTATTCTTATTACCTTCAATTTTGGAAAGTAATACCAATTTTCCACTTAAATTACAAAGTTTTGTATTTAAAACTGTTTAAATAGGAAACTGTGACAAAACTTCCTATTTAAATTAAAAATGTGAGATCACTTTTTTTTTGTAAAATCAAGACATGTCTGAAAATATTAATTATGGTCATTTTAGTGGTGGGATGTCATCTGATTTTTTAAAAACTATTTTAGTACTGCTGCTGCTGCTGCATTGCTTCAGTCATGTCCGACTCTGTGCGACCCCACAGATGGCAGCCCAGCAGGCTCCCCTGTCCCTGGGATTCTCCAGGCAAGAACACTGGAGTGGGTTGCCATTTCCTTCTCCAACGCATGAAAATGAAAGTGAAGTCACTCAGTCGTGTCTGACTCTTTGCAACCCCATGGACTGCAGCCTACCAGGCTCCTCCGTCCATGGGATTTTCCAGGCAAGAGTACTGGAATGGGTTGCCATTGCATGTTAGTACTATTCTATATAAAATGTGATAATGTGATAGAGCATGTGTGTGTGGAGGGGAGGGGGCAGCACTGCTGGGCAATACTTGAACTAGGACAGTCAAAGACTCCTCTCCGAGGAGATGATGCTGGAGCAGAGACTGGACTGGCCAGAATGAGGGAGTAACGTGAAGACCTGCAGGAAGAGAGTTCTAAGAAGTAGGAATAAGGTCAGTGTGGGTGAACCACAGCAGACGATGGTAAATCAAATTGACATTGGAGAAGCAGAGCAGTTCACCAACATTTGTAACCATGGCTGTTTGGATTTTATTCTAGCTATAATTGGAAGCCATTGATTAGAGTTTTAAATAAAGGGAAAGTAGCATGATGATATATGATTTATGAGCTAAATAAGCTACTGTGGTTACTCCAAGAGGAACAGATTCTAAGGGAGAGGATAAGAGTGAGGGCAGAAAGATTAAGTTAGGGGGTAATTGCAGTGGTGCAGATAAATGGTAATGTGAGATGAAACTGTTGCTGTAGAGAAGATGAGAAAGTTTGTACTGGGCATGTACTACAGAATAGACTACATGTAGGATGGAAGGTCATGACAGGAGATATAAAATTAGAAATTATCAGATGTGTTTAAAGTTATGGGTCTGGACAACATCATATAGAGAGATCACTCAAAAACTCAGGTGTCTGATAGGAAAGGATCTGGCAAAAGAGAGTACAAAGTGGTGACAAAGTCAGAGAAAAAGTAGGAGTGTGCTCTTATAGGAGTAAGGGAAAGAAAATGTTTCAAGAAGAAAGTATTCAACTGCGTCAGATGCTATTTAGTGGGAAAGAAAGCAAGCAGAGAAGGCTGATCATTGCTTCTGACAGAGTGGTTCTTGGAGAAACATTTTGATACTTATATCCCTTTTCCACGAGAGTGTATTACTTCCATATATCAGAGATGAGAATAACATGACTAAAGGATGTAAATATGGACCTATCCTCTTCCTTCTTGTAACTACTAAGCTGCTAAGTCGCTTCAGTCGTGTCCGACTCTGTGTGGCCCCAGGGACGGCAGCCCACCAGGCTCCCCTGTCCCTGGGATTCTCCAGGCAAGAATACTGGAGTGGGTTGCCATTTCCTTCTCCAATACTGAGGAGTACTAAAAAAAGCTAAGTCTGAGCATCGTTCAGTTCATTTGGTTTTGAAAATATTCCTCTCTGTATATACTCTAAGTGGATTATACACACAAAGTAAAATACCATAAGATTTCTCAGTCTTTGAAAGAGATCCTACCAGTCAGCAAGGTGGCCCACTTTGAAATTACAGCCACTTTCAAAGTTTCACATTCTAAGTATGCTGGCACAAACAAACACTGAAACAAAAATGGACTAACTGCATGCTGGTCACCCACCTGGTACAGAAATACTAATTTCTTCTGTGTTACTTCATAATGAACATGCATTGTTCATACAAAGTAAGTCATTTTTAAAAGTCATTCTTTTTTAAAACAATAAACAAGTTTAACTTGCAGAAAAACTTTAAACAAGTTTTACTTAAAATTTTGGTTTTGCAGTGACTAGCCACAGGGAGAAAATCATTATTACCATGGAAATTATTTTATATCTGTACATTTGTTTATATACACATAAAATGAGTGACTGAAAGTAATACCAACCATAGTGTAGTCTCATTATTAAATGATGTGTTATAAGAGAAATTTAACCATAAGCTAGGCTCAGATTGGACTCCATCACAAAAAGTTTTCACCCAGCAATCCTGCAATGTTTCCTTTCCCAACAAACGACCTTTTTCAAACCATCTTGACTTCTCTCACATTTCCAATGCTTTCCTCTTCTCTCCTGCTACCTAGTAAATGATCTAATCTTTCTTACTTCACAGAGAAAATGAAAGTCATCCTGGGGATTTTCCGCAATTTTTCTTTCTTTCTAGAAGCAAAACAGAAAGCATTACCTTCTACTACCTCTGCTCTGGATCTTATCCTCTTCCAAGGAAGTTTGTCCACAGACTGTTCTTTGTATTTCCTGAGACCTCAACCTATCATGCCTCTCTCTCCCTTATATTTGAAACATCTCCATTTTCACTAATACTTCCCCATCAATATTTAAGTGGCCTTAAGAATCTATCAGGGTGGTGCAAAAGTAACTGCAGTTTTGCACTGATGAACTTTGCAGTTTGATATGGAACACATTCTTAAATAGATGTGATTATGTTATACATCATTTTAATGTGCATCTCTTGCTTTGTTTTTTGCTAATGACATTACTTGCAGTTTACTTTATACTTATTTTAAACTACAGAAATGGTGTTAGACAAAAAGCAAATTCAAGGTTTTTTTTCAGTTCAAAATGAGTCATAAAGCAGTTGAGAAAACTTGTAACATCAACAATGCACCTGGCCCAGGAACTACTAATGAATGTACAATGCAGTGGTGATTCAAGAAGTTTTGCAAAGGAGACGAGAGCCTTGAAGATGAGGAGCACAGTGGCCGGCCATCGGAAGTTGACAACAACCAATTGAGAGCAATCATTGAAGCTGATACTGTTACAACTACATGAGAAGGTGCCGAAGAACTCAGTGTCAACCATTCTACAGTCATTCAGCATTTGAAGCAAATTAGAAAGGTGAAACGGAGAAGGCAATGGCACCCCACTCCACTACTCTTGCCTGGAAAATCCCATGGATGGAGGAGCCTGGTAGGCTGTAGTCCATGGGGTTGCTGAGAGTCGGACACGACTGAGCAACTTCCCTTTCACTTTTCACTTTCATGCATTGGAGAAGGAAATGGCAACCCACTCCAGTGTTCTTGCCTGGAGAATCCCAGGGACAGGGGAGCCTGGTGGGCTTCTGTCTATGGGGTCGCACAAAGTCGGACACGACTGAAGCGACTTTATCAGCAGTAGCAGCAGCAGAAAGGTGAAAAAGCTCCATAAGTGGGTGCCTCATGAGCTAACCGAAAATCAAGATAGTCATCATTTTGAAGTGTTACCTTCTCTTATTCCACACTCAATGGCAAACCATTTCTTGATTAGATTGTGACGTGCGACAAAAAATGGATTTTATACAACTGGTGACAACCAGCTCAGTGCTTGGACGGAGAAGAAGCTCCAAAGCTAAACTTGTACCAAAAAAGCTCATGATCACTGTTCAGCACTCTGCTGACAGTCTGATAAACTACAGCTCTCTGAATCTTGGCAAAACCATTGCATTTGAGGATTATGCTCAGCAAATCAATGAGATGCACTGAAAACTGCAACCCCTGTAGCCAGTACTGGTCAACAAAATGGGCCCGATTCTTCTCCATGACAATGCCTGACCACACGTTGCACAACCAATGATTCAAATGTTGAACCAACTGGGCTACAAACTGTTGCCTCATCTGCCATGTTCACCTGACCTCTTGCCAGCAGACTACCACTTCTTTAAGCATCTTGACAACTGTTTGCAGGGAAAACGCTTCCATAACCAGCAAGACGCAGAAAATGCTTTCCAAGGGTTAGTCATATCCTGAATCATGAAATTTTTTTTTTTAATTTTTATTTTCTATTGGAATATAGTTGATTTATAATTGACTATATTTTTTAAAGACCCTTATACAACTTAACAGAAAAGCAAAAAAACCCAATTTAAAAATGAGGAGAGGCTCTGAATAGACATTTTTCCAAAGACAACAAACAAATGGCCAATAAATACAGGGAAAGGTGCTCAACATCACTAATCATCAGGGAAATACAAATCAAAGTTACAATAAAAGATCACCTCACACCTGTAAGAATGGCTATTACCAAAAAAAAAAAAAACCAAGAAATAACGAATGCTGGCAAGAATGTGGAGAAAAGGGAGCCCTTATGTACTGCTGGTGTGTGTGTGGGTCCGACTCTGAAACCCCACAGACTGTAGCCCACCAGGCTGCTTTGTCCATGGAATTCTCCAGGTAAGAATACTGGACTGGGTAGCCATTCCCTTCTCCAGGGGATCTTGCCGACCCAGGGATCGAACCCGGGTCTCCCGCACTACAGGCAGATTCTTTACCATCTGAGAGCCACCTGGGAAGCCCTGCACTGCTGGAGGGAGTATCAACTAGTGCAGATATTATGAAAAACAGTATGGAGATTGCTCAAAAAATTAAAACTAGAATCTACCATATAACTCAACAGTTCCACTTCTTGGTATTTACCCAAAGGAACCAAAATCACTATTTTGAAAATATATCTGCACTCCAGTGTTCAACGAAGCATTTTTTACAACTGCCAAGACATGGAAACAAGAGATCATCAAGAGATTTTTTTTAATGTGGCGTGTATACAATTGAATATTAGTAAATAATAAAAAGACAGAAATCCTGCCATTTGTGACAACATGGATGGCTCTTGAGGGCATTATACTAAGTGAAGTCAGACAGAGAAAGATATATACCAATATTGTATGATATCACTTTTATGTGGACTAGGGAGAAAAAAAATCAAGAACAAAAAGATAAAAGCGAAGCCACAGATACAGAGAAGAAACTAATGGCTGCCAGAAGCAGTGGCTGAAATGTGTGAAGGAGGCCAAAAGCCACAAATTTCCAACTATAAAGTAAATAACTCATGGGGATGTAATATACAGAATGGTGATTATAGTTCATATTACTTGATTTGAAAGTTACTAAGAGAGTTTTTTTTTTAACCAGTCATCTTTTTTGGGGTGTTAATTCTCCATTAGGCTATGAAAGGATTCAGGGGTGCCTGGCAAAGATCATGGCTGGGAATGTAGAATGTGCCCTCTTCAGTGGTACTCGCTTGGCTGCTCTTGTTTAAATTCCTTGTAAGAACGGCAACAGTTGAAAAGCATGTAACCTGCCGGCACCATAGAAAGCCCAGCGACACTCCCTTTCTTCATGTTTAACTTGTTGTAATACTGGCAATAAGCGCTTTGAAATGCTCCAGAATGCCTTTAGGGATGAAATCTCACATTAGTATCCAGCTTGGCAGCTCCCTTAACTTGACATCCAGGAGTTTCTTTTCCTTCAGTGGTACAACTGACGCCATCTTGGAGTCCTGGCAGTCTGCTCCAGTAAGAACTCTTCCGTGTTGAACAAAGTTTGAAGCACAACAAAAAGCCTTCCCACATTTTTCATAGGGCTTCCTCACCACCATGAATGATCTGATGCAGAAAAAGAGATGAATGTTTCCCAGAAATAAATGTTTTTCTGTCACTGATTATTTTATAACTTGAATCCAAATCTGTATTCCAGCTTCTTGCTTCTTCCCTCACAACCATCCAGGGTCTCTTCCTTCCTCCAATAACACAATTATGTCTGGCTTAGAAATGGAATGGCCCAGTGAGATCAAGTTACTATAGTTCTCCATCATCACACTGTGTGAATCAAGGATCTTTTACACTACAAGAATAAACAAACTTACTTCTCATTGGCAAATATGTGTTGATTGTAATGGCTTCTATTTTGAATAACAAAAATGTGTTTGAGCCTAGTAATAATGATTTAAAACTCACAGTCCAAAACTGCAATTACTTTTTTGCCAACCTAATATATTAAATCAGTCAAGTCAGTCACCCTCAGACATTAATTCCCTTTCCACCCATTGCTTTCTTTCCTCCTGTTCAGACCCAAACTTCTTGGCTCCGAGCTGTACCTGTCCTCTCCACTTCTTTACTTCCTATACAAAACACAGCAGTTTGGAATGTGCCTCCACCATGCTATGAGAAATCAGTCTCAAAAAGGGACACCATTGATTTGTCTTCATGATGCTCAATCTAACAGCCATTCTTCAGGAATCTTATATCACCTCTCACTAGCATCTAACTTCAGAGCACTGACGAAGTCTCTTTCGTTGCTTCTTTTCAACTGTATTCTCCTCATTTTCTTCTGTTCTCTCTAGCCATTTCTTCTCAGGCTACACCTTTCCTTGCTCTAATCACACTATAAATACTGGTGTCTCTCTTAGCTCTCTTCTCTTAACCCTCTATTACACATTCATTAACAGAATTTCCAGTCCCAAACTCCCTTGTTTAACTCTAGTATACTTTAAGTTAATAGCCTATAAAATAAACAAAAAAAAAGATTTGTAGTTATTAAGTGCGCTCAGTTACTCCGTCATGTCCAACTCTCTATGACCCCATGGACTCATAGAGAGTCCTCTGGGCTCCTCTGTCCATGGGATTGTCCAGGCAAGAATATTGGACTGTGTTGCCATTTCCTTCTCTAAGTTATTAAATGAATTATTTCTATTACAAAATTTATTCACTAAGTGAATAAATGCAAAATGTCAATGCTCATATTAAAACTGACTTTTAAAAATTGTGTACCTCTTTACTAAGAGCCAGACAAAAACACAAAATATTTGACTTGGTGAGATACACTTGACTATCCACATGGTATTGGACACTGCACATTATATTTATTTCTTGGTATAATATGTCATAAATGACTTGGCTATTTTCAAATATAAGTGGATTGAAGACTGATTACTCGTTAATTCATTCAAAGCCTGTCTTATTTCACAAAGATTTGAGTAAGATGGATAAATCCATACTTTTAGGACGCTAGATCTAACTAGGAAGGACTTCAGAAATAAAAATATACTTTGAATATTCAGCACTTCAGTATACTGTTTTGCTATATTATTACTTATATCTGGGTTATATTCAATTTTCAGAAGCAAAACATCCCTAGCTAGATGCAGAAATAGATCTTAGAACACATAGATGTGTTTAAGGATTCACTGCCGTACTTTACTGCTACCTGTCACGGAAACCTTGATAATCCAAATTTTCTACAATCAATAACTACTGGAGAGGGTGTGAGGAAAAGGGAGCCTTGTAACACTGCTGGAAGGAATGTAAACTGGTACAGCCACTACGGAAAACAGTACTGAGGTTCCTTAAAAAACTAAAAATAGAGCTACCATATGATCCAGCAGTCCCACTCCTGGGCAAAAATCCAGGGAAGACCATAATTTGAAAAAATACATGCATTCTGATGTTCACGGCTGACTATTTACCATAGCCAGGGCATGGAAGCAACCTAAATGTCCATCAACAGAGGAAGTACGTCAGACAGAGAAAGACAAATATCACGTATCGCTTGTAAGTAGAATCTTAAAAATGGTACACATGAACTTATTTATAGAACAGAAATAGAGTCAAAGAGATAAAAAACAAACTTATGGTTACCAGGAGGTAAGAGAGTAAGGGAAGGGATAAGTTGGGTGATTTCGAGAGACATATACACACTACCATATATAAAGCAGATAACTAGTAAGAACCTACTGTATAGCACAATGAACTCTACTCAATACTCTGTAATGGCTTATATGAAAAAAGAATCTTAAAAAAAGTGGAAATATGTGTATGTATATCTGAATCACTTTACTGTATACCTGAAACTAACATAACACTGTAAATCAACTATACCCCAATAAAACAATTTTTAGAAAAAGACTCTAGAAAAAAACAGTTACTACTCAAATATATTAAATCTTAGTCACAGCACCAAAATATCCTGTGTCCTACATGGCAAATAATAAATGTTATGATCATCTATATTCTAATCCAGAGTCCCACCAAAATCACTGAAAGGCTAAGGGCCACCTTCTTAAACCAGTAAAAAATAAACTATTAAATAAAATGTTAGAAATCAAGACAAGGATATCTTGCTCAAAAAAATCTTTATCTTATCAAATTTCTAATCCATTCTCCAAAGCAAAGTCCTTTTTTGTGTCAGAACTGTGATGTCCAACTTCCTCATAATTCTACAGCTCATTAATATTTAAAGAGAAGGGAAGAGAGCTAAGCTTGCATTGTCAATTCACTTAATATCTACAGCTTTATTCATAAACACTGAAAAATACCAGTGCCTATTTATTTTTTTATACATGACAATTCTTTATTGTATGGAGGAAGAGGTTAAAGTAGCTACAGCCATAAATAAATAAAATCTTGCCATCTGTGACAACATGGAAGAATATAGAGAGTATAATGATAGGTGACACACAAAGACAAGTATCAAATGGCCTCATTTACGAGGTCTAAAACACAAAACAAACGAACCAACAAAACAAAATGTAAAAGAGTCTTAGATACAGAGACTAAACTGGGGCTGCCAGAGGATGGGGCTGACTGGGTGAAACAGGCGATGGAGATTAAGAAGTATGAATTTACAGTTATAAAATAAATAAGTCATGAGAATGTAATATACAGAATAAGGAATATGGTCAACAATATTTTAATAATTTCATATGGAAATGGTTACTTGACTTATGGTGATTCTCTAATGTATCTAAACACTGACTATGTTGTATACCTTAAACTAACATAATATTGTCAACTACAGTTCAGTTAAAAAAAGAGAACATATCTATCACTAGAAAGTTCACTTATGTTCCTTTTTCAGTTAAATTGCTCCTCTCCTCCAAAATAACCACCATTCTGATGCCTATCACTTAGTTTGCTGATTCTTGAACTTCATAAAAACAGAATTATACAGTTAAAAAGGGAGAGGGGGTTAAAGCTGTTTATTGCACACTTCAAATGCTATGATTTAGTTTAGTCTAGTTTAAGCCCAGGTTTATAGATGCACTTTAAAATTCTAGTCTAAACCTAGATAAAGCTCCTTCTCATCTTGATAATAAAAGCAGTTTGAGCAAAACCAGAATCTAATTCATAGCTGGATCTCAAACTTGTAATATTTTTCTCTGTTAAACAAGATATGTAGTTTTAATTACCTTCCTCAAATAAGAAAGTGGGAGAAGAGCATCTCAATTTATTATATTTACTTTATAAATAAATAGTCTCCTTAAACCTATCAGTGAAGAAGACACATGGAAATGGGCTTCCCTGGTGGCTCAGGTGGTAAAGAATCTGCCTGCAATGCAGGAGACCCGGTTTCAATCCCTGGGTTGGGAAGATCCCCTGGAGGAGGGCATGACTACCCACTCCAGTCTTCTTGCCTGGAGAATCCCCATGGACAGAGGAGCCTGGTGGGCTACAGTCCATGGGATCACAGAGTCAGACACGACTGAGCAGCTAACACACACAAACATGGAATTAGTTGGTCCAGTCATATAAACTGTCAATTACCTGATGGAGTAGCATAAATGGAACAAGCAAAACTAGACTTGGTGGATTGCTGTTATTTACAATAACAAATCATTTTAAAGTAGCCTTTTAAAGTCTTTGACCTTTATTTTCCAGGAGAAAACCTATTGTATTAGATATAGAAAAGGGCCCTAGAACAGTTCAGTCTATGTTACAGGCTAACTGCTTAATGCTGAAACTATGAACTGGGATAGCCAAAATATTTGCTTTTGCTTTGCTTCTTTTCCATCCCCTCTCCGTTTCCACTCTCTTATTATAGGAAAAGGCTCACACCCCAAATCCTGGCCAAGAGGAAAAAAACTTCCATCCCTCTGACATTCATAAGTTGATCAAGGTTTTCAAAAAGTTTAATTAAAAAAAAAAAACACACATATGGCTGACTCTGAGGGGCCAATCTAAAATTAAACAAATTATAGATGATTCATTTAGGAGTTTAACACAAAGTTGTTACCTTAAATGGAAGCAATCAAACAAAATGCTAGAAGTAAAGAATCATTCCCAATACTGAGACAAATAGATATATCTATTATAGGAAAATATAATAAAGTGGGTCAGTTAAGTTTAGAAATCTTAATTTTTTTCATTTACTATTTTATCCTAAGAGTTCATATAAAGTAAAAAAGAATACGCTTTTAAGTAACAAATTAAAAAAAAAAAACATTATGGTGAATATATTAAAAAAAAAAAAAAAAAACAGACTTGCAAATAAAGAGAATAAACTAGAGGTTACCAGTGGGGAGACGAGAAAGACATGGGTAGGGAATTAAGAGATACAGGCTACCAAATATATAATTAATAAGCTATAAGGATCTATATTATACAGTACAGGGAAATAGAGTCAGTATTGTGTAGTATAACCCTTAAAAATTCTGAATCACTAAGCCTTTGACTGTATGGATCACAATAAACTGCGGAAAATTCTGAAAGAGATGGGAATACCAGACCACCTGATCTGGTATTGAGAAAATTTGTATGCAGGTCAGGAAGCAACAGTTAGAACTGGACATGGAACAACAGACTGGTTCCAAATAGCAAAAGGAGTACGTCAAGGCTGTATATTGTCACCCTGCTTATTTGACTTACATGCAGAGTACATCATGAGAAAGGCAGGGCTGGAGGAAGCACAAGCTGGAATCAAGACTGCCGGGAGAAATATCAATAACCTCAGATATGCAGATGACACCACCCTTATGGTAGAAAGTGAAGAGGAACTAAAGAGTCTCTTGATGAAAGTGAAAGAGGAGAGTGAAAAAGTTGGCTTAAAGCTCAACATTCAGAAAACTAAGATTATGGCATCTGGTCCCATCACTTCATGGCAAATAGATGGGGAAACAGTGTCAGTCTTTATTTTTGGGGGCTCCAAAATCACTGCAGATGGTGACTGCAGCCACGAAATTAAAAGACGCTTACTCCTTGGAAGGAAAGTTATGACTAACCTAGATAACACATTCAAAAGCAGAGACGTTACTTTGCCAACAAAGGTCCGTCTAGTCAAAGCTACAGTTTTTCCAGTAGTCATGTATGGATGTGAGAGTTGGACTATAAAGAAAGCTGAGTGTGGAAGAATTGATGCTTTTGAACTGTGGTGTTGGAGAAGACTCTTGAGAGTCCCTTGGACTGCAAGGAGATCCAACCAGTCCATTCTAAAGGAGATCAGTCCTGGGTGTTCTTTGGAAGGAATGATGCTAAAGCTGAAACTCCAATACTTTGGCCACCTCATGTGAAGAGCTGACTCATTGGAAAAGACTATGATGCTGGGAGGGATTGGGGGCAGGAGGAGAAGGGAACGACAGAGGATGAGATAGCTAGATGGTATCACCAACTCATTGGACATGAGTTTGAGTGAACTCCGGGAGTTGGTGATGGACAGGGAGGCCTGGTGTGCTGCAAATCACGGGGTCGCAAAGAGTCGGACACAACTAAGCGACTGACCTGAACTGAAATGAACATAAGTAGGAAGGATGAGGTGGAAAAAAAGACACAGGCATAAAAACATGAAAAATATTAAAAACTGGAGCTTACATTAGTGTAGTAGCAAGCAAAAAAGACTTTTGATTATTAATTATACCACTTAACTGATCAGAAGCAACACATTACAATATTATACAATATAATTCTTTTAAATGTACAGAACACCAGAAAATTCTACCTAATAGTTACTGGTATTATACTTATACTGTAAATAATTAGGACATTCACATCATTAGGGAATCCTTAAAGTCACTTGAAAGTTATGAATTATAACCCAGAGTCAACACCTATATTTAATTATATTTAGTTACTCAAGGGTTTTACATTTTTAGTTGCTGCAACATATCAACTCTCGCCAAAGAAGCAGGCAGAAAAGAAGTACTTTAATGAGAACTAACATTCATCTCTCAACAAGATTTTCATTTCTTATTCTATATAATAGATTCTTAGATGTATAAAACATAAATTCAATCAATGGTACTTTGAATTAATATTTATTGAGATTCTGCTCTACTTCCAATGTTGAGCAAACTGCTTCTGCTGTATTTAATCTTCCCAATAACTATCTTACTAATTTTTTAATTTCTAAAGTATCACTTAGCCTTTTGCCACTAGAAAATGCACTCTATAAACTGACCTTGCTACACCCTCACTCTCCATAAACCCTCATCTCAAGTCAAGTCTCATGCTGACTTCCTAAGCCCTGAAAAGTTCTTAATACTCAACTGTCAGTAAATTTTTGCCCACTCTCTTCCCTGGGCCTCAGAGATACATATCCTTTCTTTCTATTACAAGTCATACCTATCCCTAAAATGCAGAGCATGACCTCCCCTCATCAGCACAGCAGTTCTGGAGAGTCCAGGTCTAAGAGATCTCTACCATCCCTGGGTCACAAGCAGAATTGGAGATACTTGTTTGAGTAAGGCGTGGTAAAACCGATGGTTTAATATCTTACCCTAAATATGACTCCTGAGAAAATCCATTTTTATACCTTTTTAAAGAATCACATTATAATGAGGGAAGACACAAAAGGAATAATTAACAAAACTAAAATTTTATCTTTATTACCAGTTGTTATTTAGTTGCTAAGTCGTGTCTGATTCTTTGCAGCTCCATGGACTATAGACTGCTAGGCTCCTCTGTCCGTGGGATTTCCCAGGCAAGAATACTGGACTGGGTTGTCATTTCCTTCTCCAGGGGGTCTTCCCAAACAAGGGATCGAACCCAGGTCTCCTGCGCTGGCAGGCAGATTCTTTACCACTGAGCCACCAGGGAAGCCCTTATTACCAAGTACTGTAAGCAACGAATAAAACGAGTTATGTGAACTCTCTGCCATTCAAGAAATAAACTAAATGAATAATCAGAGCTTTAATTTTTCTAATGTTGGTGCCCATTAATATCCCACATCTTTCAATCAAATTGACCTACATTCAACCCTTTCATTTTACATTTGCAATGCTGTACTCATCATTCTGCATGGAATAGTCCTCCTCCCCATTTCTGCCTTTCAAAAAAAGTTATTGATACATATCCTTCATGACCTTAATTCAATGTCACTGAAATTTATCTTGATGACACCTTCTCTAACCATATCCTGACCTGTAACATGTATATCTAATATTAGACTATGTGATTCTATCTCCTAGTTTTTAAGCTCAAGGATTCTGTCTTATATGCCTTTCTAGTTCCCTCCAGTGCCTTAATCAGAGCTGATAGGTACAAGGTGAAGAATAAAGGAATCAATGAATGTCTCAAGCACTTATTAAGCACTCAGAATGAAAAACTGTAAGAAGAGAACTATGGTGGCTCAACGGTAAAGAATCTGCCTGTCAATGTAGGAGATGCAGGCTCAGTCTCTGGATCGGGAAGATCCTTTGGAGAATAAAATGGCAACCCATTCCAGTATTCTTGCCTGGGAAATCCCATGGATAGAGGAGCCTGGCGGGCTATAGTCTATGGGGTTGCAAAAGACTCAGACAGGATTTGGTGACTAAACAACAACACAACAGATTCTAGATGAATCCAGACAAGCAGCACAACAGCAAAGGATCAATTTTATAGCACACAACAAGACACTGAGGAAGTATTTCAAAGAAACCAGTGCTAAGCATGTCAATCACATAAAGTAACAGAGTGTAAGTAAAGCACAAAACAGCAAACTGAAATAACAGATGTGAGAAGTTTCTTCTGTTTCATCTCTTCACCTTTGAACTGCTTGGTTATTAGTGATGATTGATATTCACTTAATTATTTTCTGAGGGCTTCTTGGGCATACTGCACTGAATTACACATTATAGTGTAATTTTTAAAATGAATAAGTCAAATTAAGAAGGCAAACATACCTATCCACTATAAGACCAATAAATGCAACCATGAAAGAAAAAGAGAGAAGGAACTGATCAGCATGAATCAAGATTAAGGATGGAAGGCTTGAATACACATGAAGACTTTTAGGGACAGACATTAGCAAAGCAAAGCAGACAGTCAAAAGAAAATTCCAGGCAGGATAGAAGTATAAATAGAGTAGAGATGATGAAGGGCATAGACTCTGAAATCAGGTTATCTGGATTCAAATCTGTATTTCAGACTGTTTGATTCATTAGCTCTGTGACTATTTAATTTCTCTGTGTCTGAAGTTTCCTCGTCTGTAAAAACTAGAGAATAATGCCAAGCTCCTAAGATTGTTCTGAAGATTAAAAGTGATAATATATGTCAAGATCTTAGGATGTAAACACACAAAATAAGCTAACTATACTTACAAATGGAAATCTAAAGGTATATACCAGGGTTTCTCAACGTTGGTATTCCTAACATTCGGGACAAGATAATTCCTTCTTGTGGGGGCTGACCTGTGCAATGCAGGATGTTCAACAGCGCCCCTGGCCTCTACAAACCAGATGCTGGTAACACACACACATATACTGGGCACAAGGCTGTGCACAAGCACACAGGCAGACCTCCAGCTGTGGAGTCAAAAATGTCTTCAGACACTAAGGCATAGTTCAGCACACCAGTGTACACCAAAAGACAAAGGCTGTGCTACACCAACCATAACATGGTGCCTTATTATTATTACTATTGGCTTTACTAAGTCTTCGCTGCAGTGTGCAGGATTCAATCTCTAGCTACGGTGCGTGCAGGGGCTTCTCTTGTGGAGCATGGGCTCGGTAATTGTGGCACCAGCTCTCTAGTTGTGGCACGTGGGTTCAGTTGCTCCACAGCATGCGGTCTTAGTTCCACGACCAGGAATCAAACCTGTGTCCCTTGCACTGGAAGGTGGATTCTTAATCACTGGGCCACCAGGGAAGTTCCAATGAAAAGGTTCTAACACTAAGCTCAGGAGTTGAAATTTAATCTCCTCAATTATAAAATTCCTAATGTAGATTTTCAGAGAAGTGCTCTTGTAATCTTGCCCTGGTTTGGTTACTCACTCACACTGTCTTTAAATAATTCCATTAGTTATATACAAGATCTAATAGCAGCTTGCAGAGAGACTACTGGTGAAAAACAGAGCAGCTGACTGCTGGGTACTGGTTATAGAAATAACATGAATGTGGTTAAATCTAAAAAATAAATTAAAATCTTTATAAAGATTTTTTTGGTCTAGTGGGTAGGAAGAATTATATTAAATTGAGAAGAAATGAAATGTGACCAGTCATAAAGCTGGAGATATATAACAGCTAGTTAAAGACACATATTTTAAGCAACATATTTAACAAATGTATACTGAATGTCAATCACGAACAGAATGGGGCCAGGAGCTGGAAGGCAAGTTTCAGAGGTGAGAAAAAGCTGAATAACATCTTCAAAGATGTTTACAATCTAAGAGGAGAGAGACAGATTAGCATATAATAAATACAAGAAAGTAAATCCAGGATGAAAGGAAGCAGGGAAATGGTTAGTATTCAGTACAAGCTGATAGAAAGTCAGCCTCAAGGCTTCAAACTGGAACACTGGTGTTACACAGATGTCACTTAAACTTTGGATTAAGATTTGTGTGCAGGTTTTGATGGATGCATAAATTATTTTTTAGTCCCACACTTAGGTACACTGATGTTCTGCTAAGAGATAATATTTTCTCTGTTAGAGTCTGAAACTGGTGTTTAAATGCTTGAAAAATGTAAACATGTGACAGGTATTAATCAGTCAAAGAAATGGCTGGCTATTAATCTTTAAAATAACTATTTTTAGCTTTGTAATATCCATGGATTATTACTTTTACCTAGTTTTTAAAAAATATGGTGGAGTAGGGGTGAGGATAGAAGGAAAAGGAAGGACTCACCAAGAATATTTGGTGTTAGAATAGGAAAATAATGGTTTGACTAAATCTATGTTACATGATAGGGATCATTCTTGGGTCCAAACTGCAAAGGCAGATGTCACAAAACCAGATACATACCTCACAAAATAATTATGCCCTTAAATACAACAATCCACAGTTCTGAAATGAGAGCAGAAACACAGAAGGAAGGGGAGGGCCTAGAAAGATTAAGGACAGGCAAGTGACTGAACCTCTGGGAGCAGACTGCGTAAAGCAGGCCACTGCACACCCGGTAGTCTTCCAACCCAACCCACCATAATTGGCTCAACAAAATGGAGACCAACTTACCTGAGAGACTCCTAGAATTCTGCTGCTACCCTAAAGTCCTAGTCATCACCATCACCAGCCAAGTCAGAGCAAACCACCGCCAGCAGGTGGTGCCAAATCAAAGCCAGTATCAGACTGGACTTGGCTGGGCCAGCACCTTGCCACACCCCTCACCCCCTGCAACTGAGGGTGCAGGTCTACCCAGCTCACTCCATTCACCTAGCAATACCCTGACCTCATATTTTACGCAACTGAAACTCTTGGACACAAGTAGCACATTACTGCAGAGGAGGGGTGGTTACTGTAATACCTTCTTTGGGTGGGGGGAGGGGAAAGATGAGAACTAGGGCTTAAGAAATCCAGTTACAAAGGAAGAAATTTTTAAAAAATTTTCTTGCTTTATGCCAGTTCTCATTAATACAGACTCAGATAGAGCCTTAAAAATAATCAGAAAATCATAAAATAATGCTATCCTCAAAAAGGTCTGACTAATCAAGAGTTTAAACAGTTAAATATGAACACAATTAATGCTTCACAGCTTTCCCACATGGCTCTACTAATGAATCATGATCTTCAACAAGAATAAAAGGATGTAATATTGTTGATCTCCCTAAATAAAGTTAAATGATCCTACAGCTCTTTTGTCTTTAGAGCATAAAACATGGGAACTACAGTATCTCCCCACCCCTTCCCTAATGTTAAAAAAAATATGGAAGTTCCTCTCAATTACTTTAAGAATCACCTCAAAATTTCTCACAAAAGACTTCAGGGCAAACTTATTTCCCTCCATTTCCATCTTATCCCCACTACTACCAGATTTTAGCACTGCTTATATGTTATACCTGTCAAGATCTGATGACTGTATGTTATGTATTCATCTGAACAGAACCACTACACTTAGTTACAGGCTATCATCAACCAATTCATTCTCTTGCTAAAATCAAGTCATCCAATTACTCCTTGACTAATCAAGGCTGTTTTGGCTTTTTCTTTTTTCAAAAGGTACTCAACAGCATAAACAGTTCACTTACAAGAAATGGAAAGGGGCTAATCAGCAGAATTATTGTTTTGCTGCTACAATTTGCAGTATTTAAATTTAGTTGCTGATTGGACTGAAAGTTTTATGATATAGCATATGAAACTAGTTTAATACAACTGTGAAGCTGTGTAGCTGTATTGTCTCGCCTTGGATACACTGGTCTACTTTGTGGGATAGACTGCTTTCTTTAAAATAAAGATACTTTAAAGAAATAAGTTTCAGTATACTTTCACACTGCTTCTGCAAGGCAACAAGCTACTAATCCCTGAGCACTATGTTTAAAGTTAACAGCTCTGTGCGTGCATGTATACTATGTTTGTTACACGTGTATAAAGCCCACAGTGGCTTAGGTGTTTAAACTACATTTATTTTGGCTTCTAAGCAACAGTAAACTAAAGGGATATGATTTGATTATTAGTTTAGAAAATAAGGATTATCTACAGTATGTGTATGTTTTAAATAAACACATGCTACCCCTTGGTTAATAAAACAGTCGATGCTACATTTCTAAAATAGAAGTATTTCAATTACATGAATAATTCTGGGTGCACAAAAGCTGTGGAAAGATACTATCATTCATCAGCTTTGTTACTCTTTTATCTATAAGAATTTCTGAGAGAATATTTAACATAATGACTAAAGAATAAAATCTAAATACTAAACTATAACTTTGAATTTTATTTACTCATTAAAAAATAAAAAAAGATTTATATGTCAAAACCTGGACTAAAAATTTTGAAGAGGGATGCAATCAAACTGTTTAGCTCAGACTTACCTTGCTAAATGTGGAAAAACATTAACAAAAAGGACACATTTTATTTTGCAGGAGAAAGACATACTTTTACAATAAGATGAACAATCTGGCTTTTTTTAAAACTTTAAAACATATCCAAATTCTTTATACACTAAAATAATGCTGTGCAGTAACCATCAACAGGAAGTTATATAGAGAGAAGAAAACAACACCCACACATAAAAGGGATTACCATGATTTCTGAATCTTTTATATATGCGTAGATATATTATACAAGTAATACTCTAAGCATATCTTTTGCATGCTAAGGTCGAACCAGAAATGAAATTCTATACAGAACTGTAAATATATACTTCTATCATATGTCTCATAGGACCATTCAACACATACATAAACATTTCAGAAAAGTCTTAATTTCACAAATGCACTGACAAGGTATAAAATGCCAGTACATTTCAAACCAATTCTGCTTAATATAAAAAAATATGCTATCTTAATATTTTTAAAAGATTCAATCTGGTTATCTATGCCAAAATTCAAAGAAGAAAATAAAAACTAAAATACATTAATTAACAACAGAGAACTAATATTCATTAAAGCCGAACATTTCTCAGAGTACGCACACCTGCCAATATATTAAAAATAAGTAAAATCAACTACAAAAGTAATAAATCAAATGCTGTGGTAGACTTGACTTCTCGAGACAGCATTTTCAGCCGTCTTTTGTGGCTTTGTTTGGCGCCATAGTCCTTTAAGTTTTGTCTTCATAAAGCCCTAACTAGTTGTAATCATTTGCAGCCTAATTGTGGACATTTATCTGCTTTTCTTATGCATAGAACATAGCTATTAAAGCTGAATGGTGATGGTGTGAAGTATAGGTTAAATTGGGTGAAATTAAAGCAAATTACTCCGGGATGTGGAAATCTGAAAATAGAAACCACCAATGATTTGCAACCCTCTTGATGATCAGCTTCACAGAACCCTAAACGACAAGAAAACTTACATATTTTAAAGTTAACTAGGTTTTTTTAAATAATATGTATAAATGTATTTTTAACTACATGCACTTCATAGCAATGATGGAAAGATTATTTGTTCAACTCAGCTGCAATGCGAAAAAGATCTCAGGTTTCTATTTTAAATGGTTGGTTTGTTTCTTAAATAAGATTTCCTTCTATCATATAAATTTTTACCTATAAGAATTCATCCAACTATATCAAACACAAACTATATATATTATATAAATCACTTTGCTAAGTTTTAACCCTGAATAAAAATATTAATACTAGAGATAACATAATACAGAATTACAATAATAAAAGCAAATTTTATATAGAAAAATGTATTATATATGAGCTTATTTATACATATGCCATATATAAATCCACATGTGTTACTAGCATTACAGAAAAAAATATACAGAGGCTTAGCAGTAAAGGTAAACACCAAAATACAAGAATTTGATTTTATCTAAAATCTTATTGCTTGATCCACAATTTGGATAAAACAATAAAAACATATCCATTTGCACCCTGCATTATTTTCTTAGGCAAGCAAGCAGAGTAGTGTAAAAAATTTTACTAGATCACAACTTAGTCCAGCTATAGCTAGGAAAGAATTCTAGTAACAAAAATGACACCCGAGAGCTTCCCTGGTAGCTCAGTGGTAAATCCATCTGACCATGCAGGAGACGCGAGTTTGATCCTTGCGTTGGGAAAATGCACTAGAGAAGGAAATGACAACCCACTCCAGTATTCTTGCCTGGGAAAGTCCATGGACAGAGGAGCCTGGAGGGCTACAGTCCATGGCGTTGCAAAGTTGGACACAGTTTAGTGACTAAACAACAACAAAAATGATATCCATCTTCTATTTTACACAGAAGGGAAGTGAAAGTCACTCAGTCATGTCCAACTCTTTGTGACCCCATGGACTGTAGCCTCCCAGGCTCCTCTGTCCATGGAATTCTCCAGGTCACAATACTCAAGTGGGTAGTCATTCCCTTCTCCAGGGGATCTTCCCAACACAGGGATCGAACCCAGATCTCCCACATTGCAGGCGGATTCTTTACCATCTGAGCCACCAAGCACATTTAAATACCTGAGGAGAAGTGAAATTACATGGTATGGCTCACAACTTCAAGGCGCTTACAGTCGAGTTGAAGAAATAAGATAAGCACATGAAACTAAATCATGGCTGCATGAAGTGGTGCCTATCACATTAAGCGAGCTACTGACCTCAAAGATAAGATGCTCAACATCACTCATTATCAGAGAAATGCAAATCAAAACCACTATGAGGTACCATTTCACACCAGTCAGAATGGCTGCGATCCAAAAGTCTACAAGCAATAAATGCTGGAGAGGGTGTGGAGAAAAGGGAACCCTCTTACACTGTTGGTGGGAATGCAAACTAGTACAGCCACTATGGAGAACAGTGTGGAGATTCCTTAAAAAACTGGAAATAAAACTGCCATGCGACCCAGCAATCCCACTGCTGGGCATACACACTGAGGAAACCAGAAGGGAAAGAGACACGTGTACCCCAATGTTCATCGCAGCACTGTTTATAATAGCCAGGACATGGAAGCAACCTAGATGTCCATCAGCAGATGAATGGATAAGAAAGCTGTGGTACATATACACAATGGAGTATTACTCAGCCATTAAAAAGAATACATTTGAATCAGTTCTAATGAGGTGGATGAAACTGGAGCCTATTATACAGAGTGAAGTAAGCCAGAAAGAAAAACAGCAATACAGTATACTAACGCATATATATGGAATTTAGAAAGATGGTAACGATAACCCTGTATACGAGACAGCAAAAGAGACACTGATGTATAGAACAGTCTTTTGGACTCTGTGGGACAGGGAGAGGGTGGGATGATTTGGGAGAATGGCATTGCAATACGCATAACATCATATATGAAACGAGTCGCCAGTCCAGGTTCTATGCACGATACTGGATGCTTGGGGCTGGTGCACTGGGATGACCCAGAGGGATGGTATGGGGAGGGAGGAGGGAAGAGGGTTCAGGATGGGGAACACATGTATACCTGTAGCAAATTCATTTTGATATATGGCAAAACCAATACAATATTGTAAATTTAAATAAAATAAAATTTTAAAAAAATCTTAAAAAAAAAAAAGATAAGAAAGAAAGAGCAAAAGGGGGTTGGGAAAGGTAGATCATCGAGGATATGATCTTAAGAGAATAAACTTAGCTAGGGGAACAGCATAGACAAGGATGAGATGCAGAAGAAATATTCAGAGCACAAACAGCAAATCTGTCTGAAGACAATTTGGAACAGAAAAAAGAGCACTGAAAAAAATACTAATGCTTGACAAAGAAGAGTCCTGAGTACTAGACAGAAAATGGAATTCCCAGCAAGGCACGAATGTCTTACAAGAGACAGTGACATAATCAAATACAGTGATTCACAATCAGCAGTACATCTGATTTTTCAATGGCTATATCACAAGTAAAAAAAGTGGTATGCCAGAGATGTGGTCCTCTGGAGTATTAACAACATTCCTAGACCCGTGGTGTTCCCCATTCCTTGCCTCATATAGGCTATGAAGTACTGCCTTACTTAATAACTATATCCCTATGTACTCATTATCTTTGTCTTTCAGAATTAGCATAGTACAAAATTTAACATTCACTGTAATTTCAGGTACTAGTAGATTTATTTGTGTGTATTTTAAAACCATAGCAATTGTTGTTCAGTTGCTAAGTCATATCTGACTCTTTGCAACCCCATGGACTACAGCACACCAAGCTTTCCTGTCCTTCACTATATCCTGGAGTTTGCTCAAACTCATGTCCATTGAGTCGGTGATGCCATCCAACCATCTCATCCTCTGCCACCCTTCTTCTTTGGCCCTCAATCTTTCCCAGCATCAGGGTCTTTTCCAAGAGCTGGCTCTTCGCATTAGGTGGCCAAGGTATTGGAGCTTCAGCATCAGCATCAGAGCTTCCAATGAGTATTCAGGGTTGATTTCCTTTAGGATTTGATTTCCTTTAGGTCTGATCTCCTTGCAATCCAAGGGACTCTCAAGAGGCTTCTCCAACACCACAGTTCAAAGGCATCAATTCTTCAGCACTCAGTCTTCTTTACGGTCCAACTCTCACATCTGTACATGATTACTGGAAAAGCCATAGCTAGACTGTACAGACCTTTCTCGGCAAAGTGATGTCTCTGCTTTTTAATACACTATAAGTTTGTCATAGCTTTTCTTCCAAGGAGCAAGTTTTAATTTCATGGCTGCAGTCACCATCTGCAATGATTTTGGAGCCCAAGAAAATAATATCTGTTACTGCTTCCGCTTTTTACTCTTCTATTTGCTATGAAGTGATGGGACCGGATGCCATGATCTTAGTTTTTTGAATGTTGAGTTGTAAGCCAGCTTTTTCACTCTCCTCTTTCACTCTCATCAAGAGGCTCTTTAGTTCCTCTCCTCTTTCTGCCAATAGAATGGTATCATCTGCATTATCGGAGGTTGTTGACATTTCTTCCGGCAATCATGATTTCAGCTTTTGAGCCATTCACCTCAGCATTTCACATGATCCACTCTGCTTATAAGTTAAATAAACAGGGGTGACAATATACAGCCTTGTTGTACTCCTTTCCCTATTCTGATCCAGTCTGTTGTTCCACATAAGGTTCCAACTGTTGCTTCCTGACCTGCATACAGGTTTCTCAGGAGACAAGTAAGGTGGTCTGGTATTCCCATCTCTTGAAGAATTTTCCGCAGTGTCTTGTGATCCACACAGTCAAAGGCTTTAAAGTAGTCAATGAAGCAGAAGTTTCTCTGGGATTCCCTTGCTTTTTCTACAATCCAGAGGATGTTGGCAATTTGATCCCTGGTTCCTCTGCCCTTTCTAAATCCAGTTTGTACATCTGGAAAACTTGGTTCATGTACTGCTGAAGCCTAGGTCGAAGGATTTTGAGCGTTACCTTGCTAGCATATGAAATGATGGCAACTGTATGTTGGTTGAAACATTCTTTAGCATTGCCCTTCTTTGAGACTGAAAACTGACCTTTTCCAGTCCTGTGGCCACCACTGAGTTTTCCAAATTTGTTGGCATATTGAGTGCAGCACTTTCACAGCATCATCTTTTAGGGTTTGAAATAGCTCAGCTGGAATTCCTTCACCTCACTAGTTTTGTTCATAGTAATGCTTGCTTCCTAAGACCCATTTTTTATACTCTAGGATATCTGGCTTTAGGTGAGTGATCACATCATGTTGGTTGTCCAGGTCATTAAGACCTTTTTTGTGTATTCTGTGTATTCTTGCCACCTCTTCTTAATTTCTTCTGTATCTTTTAGGTCCTTTACCTTTCCTGACCTTATCATGCCCATCCTTACATGAAATGTTCCCTTGATATCTCTAATTTTCTTGATGAGATCTTGAGTCTTTCCCATTGTATTGTTTCCTCTACTTCTTTGCACTGTTCATTTAATAAGGCCTTCATATCTCTCCTTGCTATTTTCTGGTACTCTATATTCAATTTGGTATCCATCTTTACCAGTCCTGGGCGTTCATTGGTAGGACTGATTTTGAAGCTGAAACTTCAATACTTTGGCCACCTGATGCAAAGAGCTGACTCACTTGAAAAGACCCTGGTTCTGGGAAAGATTGAGGGCAGGAGGAGAAGGGGACGACAGAGGAGGAGATGGTTGGATGGCATCATCAACTCAATGGACATAGGCTTGGGTGGACTCCAGGAGTTGGTGATGGACAGGCAGACCTGGCGTGCTGTGGTTCATGGGGTCACAAAGAGCTGGACATGACTGAGTGACTGAACTGAACTGAACTTTTCTCTCTTGCTTTTTGTTTCCTTTTTCCTCAGCTATTTGTAAAGTCTCCTCAGACAAACACTTTGCCTTCTTGCATTTCTTTTTCTTTGGGTTGGTTTCAGTCACTGCCTCCCGTACAATGTTACACACCTCTGTCCATAGTTCTTCAGGCACTCTGTCTACCAGATCTAATCCCTTGAATCTATTTGTCACCTCCACTATATAATCATAATGGATTTGATTTAGGTCATACCTGAATGGCCTAGTGGTTTTCCCTACTTTTGTCAATTTAACCCTGAATTTTGCAATAAGGAGCTCATGATCCGAGCTGCAATCAGCTCCCAGTCTTGTTTTTATAGAGCTTCTCCATCTTCAACTGCAAATAATATAATCAATCTGATTTCGGTATTGACCATGTGGTAATGTCCATGTAGTAGAGTCTTCTCTTGCATTGTTGGAAGAGGGTTATTTGCTACAACCAGTAGGTTCTCTTGGCAAAACTGTTAGCCTTTGCTCTGCTTCATTTTGTATTCCAAGGTCAAACTTGCCTGTTACTCCAGGTATCCCTTGACTTCCTACTTTTGCATTCCAATCCCCTATGACGAAAAGGACATCCTTTTTTTGGTGTTAGTTCTAGAAGGTCTTTTAGATCTTCATAAAACTGCTCAACTTCAGTTTCTTCAACTTTAGGAGTTGGGCATAGACCTAGATTACTGTGATGTTGAATGGTTTGCTTTGGAAATGAACCAAGATATTCTGCTGTCTTTCAAACTGCACCCAAATACTTCATTTCAGACTTTTTTGTTGACTATGAGGGTTACTCCATTTATTCTCAGAGATTCCTGGTCACAGTAGTGGATACAATGTTCAGCTGAATTCAATTAGCCCATTCCCATCCATTTTAGTTCACTGATTCCTAAGATGTTGATGTTCACCTCTTGCCATCTCCTGCTTGATCATGTCCAATTTACCTTGATTCATGGACCTAACATTCTAAGTTCCTATGCAATACTATTCTTTATAGCACTGGACTTTACTTTCAGCACCAGACATATCCACAACTGAATGTCATTTCTGCTTTGGCCCAGTTGCTTAATTCTTTCTGGAGCTATTAATAATTGTCCTCTGCTCTCCCCCAGTAGGATACTGGACACTTTCGACATGGGCGCTCATCTTCCAATGTCATATCTTTTTGCCTTATCATACTGTTCATGGGGTTCTCGCAGCAAGAATACTGGAATAGTTTGCCATTCCCTCCTCCAGTAGACCACGTTTTGTCAGAACTCTCCACTATGACCTGTATGTCTTGGGTGGCCCTGCATGGCATGGCTCGTAGCTTCACTGAGTTATGCAAGCCCCTTCGCCACAACAGGGCTATGACCCCAAGGACTGTAGCCTACAAGACTTAATTTTCCAGGCAAGAATACTGGAGTGGTTAGTCCTTCCCTTCTCCAGAGGATCTTCACGAGCCAGGGATTGAATGGTATATCCTGCATTACAGGCAGATTCCTTACTATCTGAACCACCAGGGAAGCCCCCACAGCAATATGTACTGCTAAATAAATGCTGCAAAGTTAATATAACTTAAGTTTAGAGTTAAAAAAAATGTACAATTATTTTCTGCTTTGTGAAAAAAATTGGCATTTTTTTTCCCTTCATGATATAGAACCAAAGTTCTTGGATACAGTGGGAACAATTATTGAGAACAACAGTTGAGAACCACTGTTCTTGAAGGAAGAAACTGGAGGAAGGAAAGACTAGAACAGTGATTTTTTTAAATCTCTTAGGATGCAGCTGATGCCCAGCCTTCTCCCTGGATCTGACTCTGGATCACCAGTCTCACCTAGGATTCTGCATTTTAAACAAAATGTGTCTGACACAAATGGTCAGTTGCATGGTCACACTGATCAGAAAAAGAGAGGCGCAGTAGGAATTTATTACAAAGGTCAGTTATAATGCATAAGAGCCTGAACTAAGAAGTGGAAACAGAATAAGTAAATAAAGAAGAACATCCAGAAAAGACCAACAGAAATGATACTGATTATAGCAGTAATATAAAATAAAATATTACCTCTAAACAAAAGTATGGGTGACTACTTAGAAAACTGATCAAAAATTTAAATCAAAAGAAAAAATTTAACCTAAAAACATGAAAAAAGATTTTTACATTTGGAGAACAGAACCCTTTATTTAACCAAAGACTGAAAATTAACAAAAACAAGTTTTAAAAACATGCCATTAAATAAAATTTGCACTAACCAATATGGAGCACTATGAGGAGGCCCAAATACCATTTCTGTTTTATGTTTGGTGACCTCACAAGGTAACTTGTCAGTTTCATTTTCATGAATAATAAACTTCACCACATATTTAATGAAGAGGAAACATTTTATTACAACTATAGTAATGAAATTTCATCAGAATTATACTGCTTTAACTCATAATAATGGGATGTTTTAAACCAGTATTATGAGGTATTACCCTGAAAAGAAAGATGATATGTGCCAGTCAAGAGTCAAAGTATGGAAGTAAATTAGTTCCTAAAAAATTTTTAACTTAAAATTTAATAGGCATTTTCTCTCCTCTCCAGTTAACAAAACTGCAAATAATAATGTTCAAGTTTGACATTGGAACATATAGATTTATTGTCAACTCCCCAAAATCTATCTACGTCCCCTCTCTTACCTCCCATTAGTGCTTTGGAGTTTAGGGAGTTTAGATGATTCTATCTACCCACAATGAATGGTCAAAGATTGGGCCTCTCCAAAGCAGGTCCAAGTGGAGTAAATCTCAAAGCTTTTTATTGGAAGGGTGGGCCAGCGTCACTCTTTTTCCCTGACAGATGTGAACTAGAAGCCAAGTGGCCAGTGAGATGCCGGAAGCCATCTTCAGATCACAAGAGTAATCAGCCTTAGGATAAAGTTGTTCAATTCAGAGAGGAAAGACAGAAAGAGATTAAGTCTTTAGGGTCAGTGCTGAATCAATGGATCAAACACTTCCTGAAACCATCTCACCTGCTTAATAGAAAAAGCTGACAGATAACCCTCATTTTTAAGCCATTTTGAAATGGAATTCTATTGCAATTGGAAATATTGAAACTCAGATATTATGTTTCCTCTCATATGTAAAACAATTATGTAAAATTATGTAAAACAATGTAAAATAATTATGAGTATCTAATACCCCATATTTAAAAATGGATGCATCCACTTGGTATAAAGTGTCATCAGGTCAATAGTTCTGGCTTCAGAAATTATGAGTTCTGCCATTAACTTGCCTAAAGTAACACAGTTAACAATCAATTTCTGACTCCTGGTTTCCTCATCTCTAAACAGAGATGTTATCTACTGAAAAAAAAAAAATCCAAAAAAAAATTTTGTGTGGCAAAATCTTTGATGCACAGAACAATTGTTTGTACAATTTTTTCTGGAGAGTCCACATCAAGGAAATTCTTGTTCCCTTTTATCTAGCCAAAATCTATCCAGTTCAAGTTTAACTTCTTCCTTAAGCAGAAAATGACTCAGTAAATGATTTTAAGGCCTCATCAACTGTATGCAAGATTACCACCTATCAAAGAAATTGGATTAGCTTTGTCAAACTCATTAATTTCAGTAAAAATGCACCTTATAAGATACTCAGAATGCCTTTCATCTTTTCATTGTCTAGCAAATAACTTAACACTAATGGCTTAAATGTTGCCTCCTATTACTTATCAGAAGATAATATCCGACAAGTTTTTCAATTACCTGATGAACACTTAACTGCTGACCTAGCTTTGAGAATTTCAATGCACGTAATAAAAATAAGCCAATGTGCTCACAAAAGTAGAACCTAAATTTCCCTCTTGCTGAAGAGGAAGATATAACAAAGCTGTTGAAAAGCAGTTCCCTAGGCAGAATGAAGACAGCCACCACTGCATCACTTTTAAGTACACACACACAAAAGAAGACTAGGAAGCCCTGGCAAGAACCCAACTGTGGCAGTGGTGGTACCAGTTCATATACCTTGGAACTATGATCTGAACATGAACTATAAAACCTCAAACCAACCAACCAACCAGAAGAATAGCTTACCTGAATGGGGCTCTGGTCCCCAAGAGGAAGGTTGTTTTTATTGCTACTATTGCAGAGTACAATAGCAGTTCTTTTTTATTTTGGGAAGTAAATATCTGCAAAATTCTGTTCTGTACAGTTTGCTGCAAATTTCTGTTAGTAATCACCAACAGTAGCACATTTAAAATAAAGGGGCACAAAGAAGTGGTAAAATACATTTCTTGCACTGTTGATATATCTACCAACGAACTCTAGTGTTTGGCCCAAATTTACCATTCTAAGAGATATTAATTTAGACTTTCTTGAAGGGAAAAATATTTTAAGGTTCTCTTCTCTTTTCTACTGTGAATATTTAGTTAAAAATTCACTTAATACGCCTCCTTTCATAATACTGTCATTATAATTGTTGTATAAGATAAACTCACATTAAAAGGTATCAATAATGATGTCTCAAAGAATCTTGAGTAAATTTTTTTTTTAAAGGGAAAGAACCCGTAAGTCAATACAATGTTTATCTTATCCCCAACAAAAATATTCCCACAGTAAATATAAACCAGTTACAATTTAGTCACTAAAACACTGAACTGAATCTTCTCTATCTTCTTCAATTAATCCCAAAAAGATACATGAGAGATAATACTGCAGCACCACAAGTACATTCAGAATCCTCAGAAATATAATACTTATCATTATCAATTCTTCACTCAAATGAATATTATTACATAATAATCAAAGCATAACAATAATATATTATTACTAAGGATAAATACTAAACAATGATAAATTCAGAAAAGTATTTTGGCAAGAAGTTGAATTTAACTATAAATCTCAAATATATTCTTCTTAAGGTTCAAAACTCACTGCCTTAAGATGCAGGCTATCACTTTAAGAAGTGCTGGTGTACACATCTGAAAAGAAATGTATTCCACTTTTGGCATGCCACTGAGTTATTAACTAGCCGAAAATTCTATCCAAAGGGTTTCCATTTTCAACAACAGCATACTAAAATCCCCCTGGAAAACTACCATTCCCACTCAAGAGAAGAAGCACTATGCCATTAGAACAAGATACAGAAAAAAAAAAAGCAGCAACCTAAAGGCACTAAAGAACGAAGACAGACTGGTTAAGAATACATGCATAAAGGAGGGGAGTTGTATGACGTGAGTTCCCATTTTCAAGACATTCAGGCTGGGGCCAAGCATAAGCAGCACAGCACAGAAGCAGATGTGCTGTCTGGTCTGGGCAACCAGAAAGATAAAGCCAGGGAAACCATGGCAATGGAAGAATACATCAGGACAGGAGAGAGCAAGGGAAACTAGAGGGAACCCCCAAATTCTGTACACACCTCTTTTTGACTGACACCAGAACTGCACTGGCAAGGCACACTTGAAGCAGACTAAAGACAAAATATCTGAAGTGACAGGGAAGCTACCGACTAAGAAATGGAGTTTGTAGTTCGAGTCCAGTTGCCTACTAACACAAAGGAAACAACACACAACAGAGAAAAACAATGGAATCCAGAACCACAACATAACATTCACAATGCCCAAGATATGATCTAAAATTACCTAAGGAAAATCAAACACATTGTTAAAAGAAAAGAAAGCAAATAAAAAACTGAACTTGAGATGATCCAGATACTGGAAGTAGCTAAGAAAAATTTAAGTTCCTATTAAAATTATCTTCAATAAACAAAAACAAACATGCGAAAGATAAACAAAAGGTCAGGCATTCCCAGCAGAGAAATAAAAACGATCTTTTAAAAAATCAGAACCAGACTTCCCTGACGGCACAGTGGGTAAGAATCGGCCTGCCACAGTGGGTAAGAATCAGGGAAATGGGTTTGACCCCTAGTCCAGGAAGATTCCACATCCGCAGAATCTTCTAAGACCATGCACCACAGCTACTGAGCCTGCACTCTAGAGCCCACGAGCAGCAGCCACCGAGCCTGCACAGTGCAACTCATAAGCCTGCACACTCTAGGGTCCACAAGTCACAACCACTGAGCTTGTGTGCCGTGACTACCGAACTTGGTATGCCCTAGAGCTCGCATGCCGCAACTAATAAGCCCATACGTCTAGAGCCTGTGCTCTGCAACAAGAGAAACCATGGCAATGAGAAGCGCGTACACTGCAACAAAGACTAACCCTCATTCACCACGACTAGAGAAAACCCATGCAAAGCAATGAAGATCTAGTACAGGCAGAAAAAAATTTTTTTAAAAAAAGCAGAACTGATAAACATAATACTTAAAAAAAAAACCCCGCATGGACGTAACAGCCAAACTGAGATGACTGAGGAAAGAGTAAGTTAACTTCTAGATTGTGAAATGAAGTGAAAGTTGCTCAGTCATGTCCAGCTCTTTGGGACCCCATGGACATAGCCTGCCAGGCTCCTCTGTCCATGGAATTCTCCAGGCCAGAATACTGGAGTGGGTAGCTGTTACCTTCTCCAGGGGATCTTCCCAATCCAGGTATCAAAACCAGGTTTCCTGCATTGCAGGCAGATTCTTACCATCTGAGTCACCAGGGAAGCCCAAGAATACTGGAGACAGTAGCCTATCCCTTTTCCAGCGGATCTTCTGGACCCAAAAATTGAACCAAGGTCTCCCGAATTGTAGGTGGATTCTTTACCAGCTGAGCTACCAGGGAAGCAATCAATACAAACCATCTGGTCTGACAACATAGAAAAAAAAGATTAAGCAAAAATGAACAGAGCTTCAGGGACGTATTAGGTTATTTAAAAATGGCCCAGCATATATGTAATTAGAGTCCTAGGAGGAGAGGAAAAAATGGGACAGAAAAGATATTTGAAGAATTAGTAAGTAAAAATGTATCTAAATTTGTTGAAAGACAGAAATTTACAGACTGAAGAAGCTCAATGACTAACAGAAAGAATGAACTCAAAAAAGCCCATGAACAGACAACGCTCAACAGCAGACACAATAGCAGGGGTATGATACAAATGTCAAAAGTAAAAGGCAAATCTTGAAAGTAGAAAAAGAAAATGCTTCAATACCAAGGGATTTCCCTGGTAGTCCAGTGGCTAAGACCACGTTCCCAGTACAGGGGGCCTAGGTTCAATCCATAGCCAGAGAACTAAATACCACATGCTGCAACTAGGGTGCCGCACGCTGCAACGAAAACTGAAGGTCTGAGTGCTGCAACGAAGACCTGGCACAGACAAATACATAATCAGAATTTTTAAAAAGGAACATAGAATATTTTTCTTAAAAATTAAAAAAAAAGCCAAAATACCTATCAACTTAGAATTTTATATCCAGCAATAATATTTGTAAAGAATGAAGCCCAAATAGACATTTTCAGATGAAAGAAAGCCGAGAGAATACATTGTCAATGGCCCTACACTTAAATATTTGAAAAATGTCTTCAAGCTAAAGGGAAATGATAATAGAACCTCAGGTTCTCAAAAAATAAAAGATAAAATAAAATAAAGAGCATTGAAATGGCAAATATTTGAGTAAATGCAAAAGACTTATTTTTGCTGTTGCATTTTTCCCCTTCATCTATTTATATTAAAGTGTTAGTCGTGTCCGACTCTACGTGACCCCATGGACTGTAACCTGCCAGGCTTTTCTTCCTTGGGATTTCCGAGGCAAGAATACTGGAGAGGGTTGCCATTCCCTTCTCCACAGGGTCTTCCTGACCCAGGGATTGAACCTGGGTCTCCTGCATTGCAGGCAGATTCTTTACAGACTGAGCGACCAGGGAAGCCCTATTTATATATTTTATATATATATATATATATATTTAAATTTATAATAAAAACATATGTTTAAAGCAAAAGTTATTTCGGGGATGTATTAATACTAAAGGCCACTAAAACGTACACTTTTAAATGACTAATTTTACGTTGCTGCTGCTAAGTCGCTTCAGTCATGTCCAACTCTGTGCAACCCCATGGACTGCAGCCTACCAGGCTTCTCCATCCATGTTACATGAACTTTATCTCACTTTTTTAAATTGCTGCATTTATATATGCATAATATTACAAACAATAACTATGGCACAAAGGACTGGAAAGGGATATGGGCTTACATACTTGCGAGGTTTTTATATTTGACATGAAATGATTCAATATAAACTATGTAAACTGTAAGAAAGACACCTTTACACTATCTGTGAAAAGTTAAAAATGTGTATTATAATCACCAAAGCAACCACTAGAGAAAAAGGTAAAGAAGTCTAGTTAAAAACCAAGATGAATATTAAAGTGAATCCCTAAGAAATCTTCAAATAATAAAATAATGCACAGAGAAAGAGAGGAACAAAACAGAAGCGACAAAGAGAACACAAAGAAATACACACAAATCTAAACTTATCAGTAAGTACATTAAACAATATATTTTAAGTTGCTGATTATCAAAGTTAATAAAACAGGACACAACTATATGCTCTGTACATGAGATGCACTTTAAAATATAAAGACATTGATAGACTGAAAGTAAATGAATAGAAAACAGTAAGCATAATATAGTTATACTGGCTCTAACTATCTTATGATTTAAAAATTAAAAGTAGTCTTAAAGATAAAAGGATATTTTATAAAGAGAAAAGGTAAATGCATCAGGAAGGCATACATATATATATGTATATGCTTTATAACAAAACTTCAAAATATAGGAAGCCAAAATTAAAGACAAAATAGACTATTTCACAATCAAGAACTGGAGATTTTTTACACCCCTCTCTTAAGTGACAGAATCAGACCAAAAAAAATGATACATATAAAATACGAAAAATGCTGATCAACTTCACATAAGTGATATTTATCGAACATTACACCTAATAAAAACAAAGTATACATTCAAGAGCACATAGTTCTTTTGGCCCACACTACACACTGAGTCAAAAAATAAGTCTCAGTAAACTTTAAAAAGACTAAAAATCACACAGAATATGATCCTTGACCACAAAGAAATTAGACATCAATAACAATAGGAACAGGTAAACCCTATAAATTCATAAATATATATACTTCTTAAGAATTATGAAGAAATTACAAATAAGAAAATACTTTAAAATGATAAGAGATATACAATGTATCAAAATATGTGGAATAAAGTAAAAGCAGTACTTAGAAGAAAGTTTGCAACTTTAAATGATTACATTAGGAAAAAAGTTCTAAAATCAATGATCTAAGTTCTCAGTTTAAGAAATTACAGGGGAAAAGTAGATTTAAACCAAATAGGTAGAAAGAAGCAAATCCAACAGTCTAGACAGTAGTCTAGATAATATGACCGTCTAGCATCAAGATGCTAAAAGCATACAAATTACCAAAACAGAACAAAGGAAAAAAATAAAATATAAATAGCTCTATATCAATTAAAGAAACTAAATTTGCAAATAAAATTCTTCCCACAAAGAAAACTCCAGCCCAAAATGGCTTTATTATTAAATTCTATCAAACATTAAGGGTAGAAATAACACTAATTATCCACAAACTCTTTCAGAAAATCAAGGAAGAAACACTTTCCAACTCAATTTATAAGGCCTCATATCCAAATCAGACAAAGATCTGAAGGAAACACACACACACACACAGAACTGATCATCCCTCATTAACACAGATGCAAAAACCCTTTTAAAAAATATCTTAGCAAATCAAATCAAACATAATGTAAAAAGTATTATTCATCATGAAAAAGTGAGATTATGTGGGAATATGAGCAGCTTATTATCCAAAAATCAGTCTCATGTAAGTCATATTAATACAATAAAAAAGGAACTCTATGATCATTTTACTAGCTAAAAGAAATACAGTTGATAAAATCTAATACTCATTTAGGATAAAAGTCCTCAGTCAACTAGGAATAGAAGAGAACTTCCTCAAACTTATTAAGGGCATATTCAAATAACCTACAATATAATTTACAATAGCAAAAAAAAACTAAATACTTCAGGATAAATTTAACAGAATATGTACAAAATATATACTATAAGCTATAAAATACTTTGATGGAAGATTTACATAAATTAACAGATTTACCATGTTCACAGATTGGCAGTCTTCATTCACAGTTTCATTACAAAGTCAAAAATCAATAAAAACCCAGCAGCCTTCTTTTTTTAATTTGCAGAAATTAATGCTGATTCTAAAATTTATACAGAGAACCTAGAAAAACCAAAACAATCTTGAAAAAGAACAAAGTTGGAAGATCTATACTATCTGATTTTAAAACTTAACTAAAGTTACAGTAATCAAGACAGTGTGGTACTGGCAGAAGAATAAAAAACCAGACCAATGGAACAGAATGGAGTCCAGAAACAGACCCTACTTTTGAGCCAAAAATGTAGGGTCAACTATTTCTAATAAGGTGTCAAATTAATTCACTGAGAGAAAGTATTAGATGATTCTGGAATGACTAGCTATCTGTATGGGGAAAAAAATTAATCCTTTAACTCATGCAAAATTAAAATTGATAAACCTAAATGTAAGTACTAACATTGCAAAACTTCAATTAAAAGAAAACCTCTGTGACATTGAGTTGGGTAAGGATTTCTTCAACAGGGCACAGAAAGCACTGAAACACTGGAGGGAAAAAATCATAAAATGAACATCATAATAAAAAAGTTTGCTCTGTGGGGTTTTTTTTTTTTTTTTAACAAATATTTATTTGAATCCACTGGCTCTTAGCTGCAGCATATGAGATCCAGTTCCCAGACCAGGGATTGAACCCTGGCCCCCTGAACTGGAAGCCTGGAGTCTTAGCCACTGGACTACCAGGGAAGTCCCAAACTTTTGCTCTTTGAAAGACAAATTCAAGAAAACAAAAAAGCAAGCCACAGTCTGAGAGAAAATTTCACACAACATATATATGAAAAAGAACTTATAGCCAGAATATATAAAGAACTCTTTCAGCTGAAAATAATACAAACACTTCAAGTTTAATGCAGGCAAAAGGTCTGAACAGATACTTCATCCAGAGAAACAGATGAGCATGAAAAGATGCTTATCAGTAACCATATGGAAAACATAATTTAAAGCCACAATGAGAAACCCCTTAGAATGACTAAGCTTAAATGACTGACAATATGAAGTTTGAAGAGAATCAGAAGTATCTGGAACTCACATATTGCTGGTGAGAAATCAAAATTGCAGCCGCTTGGTTTTTTTGTTTGTTTGGCTGTACCTTGCAGCTTGCAGGATTTCAGATCCCAGACCAGAGACTGAAACCATGCCCTCAGCAGCGAAAGCACACAGTCCTAACCACTGGACTGCCGGGGAATTCCCAACAGCCACTTTGGAAAACAGTATATGGCAGTATTTTACTAAGCTAAACATATACTTCCCATATGCTTCAGCAATCCCACTTCTAGGTATTTGTCCAAAAGAAACAAACGTATGTTCACACACAGACTTGAATATATTCATAATAGTAAAACTAGAAATTTGAAATTCAAATAGCCATCAACTAATGAATGGATAAGCAAAGTGTGATATATCCACACTATTATTACTATGGCAAGGGTGTTAGTCGCTCAGTTGTGTCCAACTCTTTGCGACCCCATGGACTGTAGCTCACCAGGCTCCTCTGTCCATGGAATTCTCCAGGCAAGAATATTGGAGTGGGTGGCCATTTCCTTCTCCAAATAAGAAAGAACAAAACATTAACACATACAATATGGATAAATCTCAAAAACATTATGCTTGTTTAAAAAAGTAACACAAATTTACCAGATGATACTACATGAAATTCTAAAAATGATAAAACTATAATGATAGAAAGTAGATTAGTAGTTGCTAGAGCAAGAGTTGGAGGAACTGCAAAAAAATGTGAGGAAACATTTTAGGATGAAAACGTATTTTCCAATTGTGATGGTGGAAACACGACTGTATACAGTAAACAAAACTGTACAGTAAGAATGGGTGATTTTATTATATGTAAAACATACCTCAATAATGTTTGGGGGAACTTATCTAGAGAAATGAGACATTAAATTATTTTTGATAAGATTTCATACTTGATTATAGAAGCTCAACATTATAAGCACTTAGGAAACTAAGACTGAATTTCATCTATTTTGAAATCTTAATATAGGAGAAAAGCAGATTACAATGACTTGCTGTCAAACAAATTTCAAAAATTATTCTGGTCTCAGGTATATAGAAAAAAAAGCGAAAGGTGAGAGGGACTTCCTGGTGTTCCAGTGGTTAGAAATCTGCCTTCCAATGCAGGGGATGCGAGTTCGATTTCTGGTCCGGAAACTAAGATCCCATATGCCATCTGGCAACTAAGACTGAACACAACTACTGAGCCCACACACTCTGGAACCTGTACACTTCAACTAAGGCCCGATGCTGCAACTAAGACTCCAGACAGCCAAATAAATAATTCTTTTAAAAGCAGAGGTGATAAAAAAAATTTTAGTAAAAATAGAAGAAAAAATTGTAAACAATATCAATTTAAAATACACTTCACAAATAATGAATAATAAAAGAATTGAGGGGAACAATTTGCTATAGAGGGATTAATTGCATTCTACTCCTAATAATTTAGGGGCTCTCCTAGACTCATTTTCTATGATTTGGGGGCTTTTTAAAAGTCCTTCTCCTGTGACCATATGGCTATGCGAAGAGGCTCTTAACATAGCACTCAGGATATTAAAAGCCAAACATTTCACCATGGCCCTGGACCCAGAGAAATAAAGAGCACTTTATCATGAAAGGTGGGGGTTAAGGTGAATTAAAACAGAACAAAGTATGTTTATGCAAAAACTTAATTTTAAAAAGGAACTATTTTCTTTTAGATATCAAACTCATCACGGCAAAATTTTGTTTCAAAAAATGTCCTCAATGAAGCAGTTCCTTTCTGTGCTGTTTAGTTCACTGTATTTTCATCAGCTCCAGGCTGAGCAAACTATGACTGAGAGAAGCCATCTTATGCACATTGCTGTTGTCCCACATCATTCAGAACAAACCTTTTTAGATCGTTAACTACCACAGGAGTGCTGATTACCCAGGCACCAGCAATTTCCTAACCAATGACCACCTGAACAATGATGTGTTCAGCTTCTCAGACCCTGCAGCCTTTCAAAGGTGAATCATTTCAGTTTGGAACTAGATCTCCATAGCAACTTCCCTTTGAGGGTTTTAGAATCACCATCCAGTAATTCTATGATCATCAAGCTCAACCATTCCCAATGGTTCTTTTCACAGCAGATGGAAAAGGAAGCCTTGAAATTTTACAGTCTATTTCAAGCAATTCATCTGGCAGCCTATTAGAATTCAAAATATTTCGACCTTCAATCACAAAGCATGTTATCTGAAGCTGTGGTGATCTCAAGTCAAGACAAGCAGACGTTTTAGTCTAATCATCCATGATGAGAAGAGACTGACAAAAACTCTTAATTCAACCACCATCAAAATGCTTATTTTAACTGCATGAAAGTCTTTCAACAGGCAATGAAAACACACCATGTACCATTTTATCACAACCTTCTGTTCAAGGAAAATATGAATTCTGAATATTGACATGGATCTCTGTGCTTCTTAGACTGCTTGGAACAAATATGTTTCTTAAAAGTCAGCATAAATCCAATTTAAGAGCACTATTATTCTCCACTTGAAAAAGCCAGAAACCATAAGCAAATGGCAATGGATTTTTGATAAAGTCATCCAGTTTGATAATTTAAAATTTTTTCAGGTAAACCCTGACATGCTTAATCAGAAAATAGCAATTCCTCAGGAAATTAATACCAACTAAGAGAAAGACAGATCTTAAAAAATATCTTGATTTACAAAAAGTTGTTGACTTATCCCAATTCAACCAATTCTCTAACAGGTTCAAAATATACTAACCCTCCTTCTTTAAAAGTAAAAAGTTGTACATTTCAAATTGCAGTAAATTCAGTTAAGTTTTTATCCAAGCCTCTTTATACTTGAAATATCAACTATATGTAATTATTTTATTAAATAATTTTCAAATTTTATTATACATATAAACCTAATATATTTTTCAGTATTCTTAGAGATATTTAGTAGCATTTCAGAAGTCTATGAAAAAAATTTAAATGCCTATTTTCTAGTTACTGATCAAATCAAAACACAGTTCCCTATGAAGAACTAAACTAACTTTAAGGATAAACTATGGTGTAAAAAAAAAACTCTAATCTACAAGTCACTAAATCAATTCAAAGCAGATTTTTTTTTTAAATAACAGAATATAAATATTAACTACTTCTGTACAACCTAAAATATAAAATAGAACATGGAAATATACATGGTTTTCCAGATGACCACTACTGAACGAATAAGCCAATTTCAATTTAGGAATTCACCTCCACAAATGAAAACTATAAACAAACACGAGTTCCAAAGCCCCAGTGCTTTGGAAAAAGATGCAAATTTAATTATTTAAATTTAGGAAGCAAGAAAAAACTTTATAGACTTCACTTTCTTAAGACAAACGCAAGCACACACATCATACTTTATATGATCAGACTTTTATTACTTTCTGCATAAATTGTGCCAGTTAATTTAGTTTCCCAAAACTTGTACAAGCTAAACTCCTGACTTCTGAAAACAAGCATAAATTTTTCAAGGAAAAGCAAACAGCTTAACAATTATTTTAAATAACAGCAATATTAAACTCTCCTTCTAAGGAATATACCTTCTTATCTTCAAAATTTTCACTTTTACCAGAAGATGTAGAAGTATAAGGAAGATGTTAGAATATTATGCCTTCCTTGCCTTATTTTTTTGCTTTTTAATATTTTTTTCTTGATGTGGACCATTTTAAAAAATTTTATTGACTGTGTTACAATACTGTTTCTGTTGTTTATGTTCTGGTTTTTTGGCTGTGAGACATGTGGGCTCTTAGTTCCCCAACCAAGGGTCAAATCTACACCCCCTGCAATGGAAGGTGAAGCCCTAATGACTGGGCCACCAAGGAAGTCCCTACTTGGCGCTTTATTTTGGTTTGGTTTAGTTTAGGATCTGAAAGTGAAAGTGAAGTCGTTCAGTCGTGTCTGACTCTTTGCGACCCCATGGGCAGTAGCCTGCACCAGGCTCCTCCGTCCATGGGATTTTCTAGGCAAGAGTACTGGAGTGGGTTGCCATTTCTCCAGGGAATCTTCCCAACCCAGGGATCGAACCCAGGTCTCCTGTATTGTAGACAGATGCTTTACCATCTGAGCCACCAGGGTAGTCCTTAGGATCTGAGGGATATGACAAATTTAGACCACGGATAATGCTATAAGGAGCAAAAGATTATATGTATATGTTCATGCATTTTCTATTTTTAACTCAGTAGTTTATTTTACTCGTATCAGGGGTGGAGGGTAAAATACAACCAAGAGGCTCATTAAAAAGTTACTAGTAAAATTCTAACACCCCAAATCCTCAAAGTGCAATTTAATGGCCACAGTATGACAATAACATGATAAATTGTAAACTATTAGTATAATATATCAACAACACTATCAATATTCTTATCAAACACCTCCATTTTAACAACAAAATACTAGGAACACATAGGCAAAATCAAATTATTCAACTTTCAGTCCATAATGAAAAACCTACTCATATAATCAGAGTATAAATTTGGGGTGTGTGTGTGTGTGTGTGTGTGTGTGTGTGTGTGTGCGAGTGTATTCTTTCATGCTGTATTGCTTCAGCATTCCTGCTATAATCAATAGAGCAAGAGAGTAGTCACCACAGTACCTGACCTCTGACTAGGGCAGAAATCTAAAGGCAAATACCTCTAGCAAATGTGTTCTCCTCGGATAAGACAGCAGGACACAGCATAATGGGTAAAGCTCCTTTCCTAAAGACAGTCACACTGCTCCAGTGACACTCTAAGGCTCCAGCACTCTCTGAACACACAACTTCAGGAGCACTTTTTCCTATTAGACTATCTAGCCCTGACAGAACATTAAAGTATGAAACTGTGAGTTACACTGGGATTTTGGCAATCTGGGAAAAGATACAAATGTAAAAAAGTAAAAACATTTAAGAGGTTCTCATAATGAATGCTAAAGCCTTAAAAATAAACAGATACTAACAGTACATTCTGGTTAAGGAGGCAGCTTACAAACAAGTAACAAAGCCTTTACAATGTGTATACTCTCTGGCTCAGTAATTTCTACTTCTAGCAATTTACCCCAAGGAAAAAAACTCAGGCAAGTGGACAGTGGTGCACGTAAGGTATGTACAAGGACATGTGTAGTCTCACTCACCCACGCAGCCAAAAGTATCACGTGCATCCATGTGCGTGCTGTCATGGAACTTACATACTAGTAAGGAGAAACATAATAAACAAGTAAATGGATAACTGGCTAGAATTTAATCAGAGAGAATGATGAGAAGGGAGCATTTGGCAACATGGAAGTCACTGGTGACCTAGACAAGAGCTCTTTAAATGCTCTTTTGAGGGCAAAAGCTCATTGGAGTAGATTTTTTAAAAAAACTGAATGGAATCCAAAGAACAGTAAAAACAACCTCTTGTCAGTTTCACTGTGAAAGAGAACAGAGAGTAGCTGCTGGAGGGGGTCACTGCACCGTGTCTGCACGGTCATGGGAATAAATCAATAGAGAGGAAACATGACACAGGAAAGAGAGGGCATGGGCAGCAGAATCACAATCATATGTCAGAGAGAGGGAAGCAGATTTCAGGTACAACTTGGCCTTGGCAGGGACAACTCACCTGTTATACTAAAACTCTGAAAAGCAGAGTATAAGGTGGATGTAGAATAACAGAACTCAAAAACACCAGGCCCAACTCTGCCTCCAGGCCCTTTCATTTTCCACTGTGCCCTGAATATTTACACAGTTTCACCCCTTACCTCCCTTAGTTCTTTACTCAAATGCCAACTTCTCAGTGACACCCTCCTTTGCGGTGTTTAAAATTGCAACCCCGCCACCCACCTAAACACTTCCTAACTTCCTTCCATACTTTATTTCCCTTAGCATCTATTACCATCAAATATACAATAAAACTTCACTTTTTAAACATTTCATTTACTATCTATAACAAATCTCTGAAGATACCATTAAAGAAAACTCTGACCTCTCTTTAATAAAATGGGACACCACGGCAACAAAAAAAAAACAGGTCAATCTTTCCTAGTTTGACTACTATATGTGCATATAATATACTCTCAGAAAAAAACTATACATTTACTTCATCATCAACATCAGTTCTGGGGGGAGAAATCAGTTAAGTAAGCCACTGGCATCAGAATGAACTCGCCAGTGGCAAAGTCAGACTACTGCTAATCCAACCATCAGCTGTGCAGCAATGAGCTGGAACTGAGACCAGGAGAGTCCCTGTCTCTTTGTGGGTTTCTTCAGGTATTCAGGTACACACTAGGGCAGAGAAAACAGGGCAACACAAAATCTGCATTGGGTAAAAGAGAATCCTAACTTGAAAATCTGATTACATCACATAGCATTAATAATGTTTATCTTTTCATACTACTTGTTAACTATACTAAATAGCTATCATATCCCTCTATCTAATGATAACTAGGCTTTTCTCACTGATGGAGAGACAAGAGAACTGGTGGCCCTGTGATATGTAAGAGAAAAAAAAGGGGGAAGGAAGGTAGGGAAGAAATAATTCTGATCTGGGTATTACCACTTACAAACTGAATGATGTTAGGGAAGTCAAAATCTAGTCTCAGTTTCTTTGTGATAAGATGCACTTTCCTCTCAAGATTGTTCTAAAGATAAAATATGATTCATATAAAAAACCGAGCACAGTACTGGCCCCAAATGTAACTCAATAAATGGTACTCAGTTAAATCTTCTTCCCATTAAAGTACCAGAAATGCTCAAATCTCCAGAGACAGGGATTTTAACTCTGATTTCCAGATGAAGATGACAAACAGAAAAAAATGAGGCATCCGGGGAGGGATACAAGTATATTCTCTAATCCCACTTACTATTCGCTTGTTCCCAACTAGTAGGCTAAATTCTGTGCAATTAAAGAAGGAAATCCCAGCCTGATTCCATGCTGACTAGTCAGCTGCCCATAGAATCAAAGCAGAAAATTTCAAGTTTCTAAAGTTAGTCTGGTGGACATCAAGTTTGATATCTAGCAGATTAAATCTAGCCTTCAAAAATAGGTATTTTCCCCTTTCCCTTTCATTGGGGGCTACATGTGGTTTGCTTCCAAAGGAAAGGGAAAATGTGAAAAAGAAAAAACAGAACTTTACAGTAAAAAAGCGTGGGAAACACCACCTTCATCAAGTGATAGTGGTTTACATATCCCTGATGTCGTGTAGATACTATGTCGTGTAGACACCTGGATACAATGTGAACGCATTTCATCTCTGTGGTATTCTTTCCAAAAACCCATAACCCTAGTCTAATCGTGAGAAAAAAATCAGGATAAACACCATTTGAGGGTACAACAGAACACTCCAACAGTAAAAACTGTCAAGGAAAAGAAGGACAGACTAACAAACTATCAGAGGAGGCCAGAGAAGACTAAGGAAACATCACACAAATAAAATGTGGTCTCCTGAACTGGATTCTAGAACAGAAAACAGCAGCAGTAAATAAAATGGTGCAATCCAAATAAAATCCAGTTTAATTAACAGTAATGTACCAATGTTGGTTTAATAAAGGTTCCATGTTTTACGTACTTAGTTTTGACAAATCTACCACTGTAAAATAAGGGGATATTGAAACAAAGATAATGTAAGAGAAAAACCGAAACTGGGTATATATATGAGAACTCCCGATGCCATCTCTGAAACTTTCCTGTGAATCTATAATTATTCCAAATAAAAAGTTTACTCAAACAAAAGTGGGCACTGATGGCATGGAAAGATATTCAGGGTATTTTAAATGAGAAAATTAAGTTTCAGTAAAATAAGCATAATATGATCTTATATTCTTTGAAAATGGATTTCTATTATAAAAGTAATGTGTTCACACGTCTAATCAAGGCTATGATTTTTCCAGTGGTCATGTATGGATGTGAGAGTTGGACTGTGAAGAAAGCTGAGTGCCGAAGAATTGATGCTTTTGAACTGTGGTGTTGGAGAAGACTCTTGAGAGTCCCTTGGACTGCAAGGAGATCCAACCAGTCCATTCTAAAGGAGATGAGTCCTGGGTGTTCTTTGGAAGGAATGATGCTAAAGCTGAAACTCCAGTACTTTGGCCACCTCAGGTGAAGTGTTGAATCATTGGAAAAGACTCTGATGCTGGGAGGGATTAGGGGCAGGAGGAGAAGGGGACGACAGAGGATGAGATGGCTGGATGGCATCACCGACTCGATGGACATGAGCCTGGGTAAACTCCAGGAGTTGGTGATGGACAGGGAGGCCTGGAGTGCTGCAATTCATGGGGTCGCAAAGAGCTGGACACGACTGAGCGAATGAACTGAACTAAACGGAATGTGTTCACATATTTACAATACTCAGGTATATTAGCCAAAGTAAAACTAGAGCATAAAAGAGAACCAAAAATCAGGTGAACTAACAAACAAATAGTTTATTTCGCTTTAATTTCAATCTTGAAACAAATGATCCAACTTAGTGAGGCAGCTCTGGTCCTTGCAGTCAACTATCCTCTAAGGCACCGCCACCATCTGCATGATCTAAGCACTTCAGTTAAATTGGCATAAAAGGAGAAAGGTCCCAGGTGGCTCAGACAGTAAAGCATCTGTCTGCAATGCAGGAGACTGGGGTTCGATCCCTGGGTGGGGAAGATCCCCTGGAGGAGGACATGGCAATCTACTCCAGTGTTCTTGCCTGGAGAATCCCATGGACAGAGGAGCCTCGCAAGCTACAGTCTATCGGGTCGCAAAGACTCGGACGTGACTGAAGCTAGTTAGCAAGCACATAAAAGGAGAAAAAGCAACTGCTAGCGGAGACATGGGCAATGCCTTAAAATCTAGGATAATGTCACTTCTTTTCACAATCCACTGCTGAAAATGTAGATTCATGTCCATTCTCACTGTAGGTTTGGAAATCTAGTAAAAATGAATGGACATGTGCAAGGAAGGAAAACACGTCCACTTCTGTGGACAACTAGTAATTGCCAGAAAAGGTAGACAAAAAGTAAAAATTATCTCACAATCTCCAAATAACTATTGTTAACATTTGAATATGAGACTTTTTTCTCTAGGGCTTAAACAAAACCAAATACCTGCTTTTTTACTTCATGTGTCACAGGGACCTGTCCATTTTAATATAAACTGCATAGTATTCCACTGAATTAATGTACTATATTTAATTTCACTTAATCTATATTTTATCCATTTTTATGACTTTCCTATAGTACCTAACAAAGAATCAGATGAACAGGCTGATTTTTTTTAATATTCTTAACATACAGACAACAATAGAAAACAATGAAAAAGAAGACCACATTTACAATACCAAACGCAACAAAAAAAGATTAAAAACCTGGAAATTAATTTTACAAGAAATGTGCAAAACCAACACGAGGAACTTTCCAAACACTTCAAAAGTAGACCTGAACAAGTAAAAGAATACATGTTTCTGAATGTAAAGATTAAAAATTCTTTTTAAACTAACTTATAAATTTGTTATAATAACAATGCCAGTAAGATTTCTTTTTCTGTGATGAAGAAAGTTGATTATTAAGTTTATACAGGAAAAATAAATAACGAGACTAGCCAGGAACAGTATGAAAATGAGGGGAACAGCCCTATCAGATACTACAATATATACTGTCATTAATATGGAATACTTTAATGTCATTAAAATACTTTTAATGATTTTAAAAGTGTCACATTAGCAAATGAATAAACTAACATGCTGGTGAAACACAGTAAGAGCTGGTGAAACACAGTAAGATTTGAAACAGACCCAAGAATTTATAGGAGGGACTTACCTGGTGGCCCAGAGGCTAAGACTCCTGCTCCCAATCCAAGGGGGCCTGGGTTCCACCCCCGGTCAGGGAACTAGATCCCATATGCTGCAACTGAAGATTCCACATGCCACAACTAATGACCCAGCACAGCCAAATAAATAAATAAAAGGATTTCTAGGAATCTAGCATAGAATATGACAGAGGTGGCATCTCAAGTTAGCAAAGGATAGACTTTAATAAATATTATTTGAAAATCAAAGAGCTATTCTCAAAATATACATACATACATATATATATATATATACACACACAGTAGAATGGATGTGTTACAGTTTACACAAAGATAGAACTCTAAATGAATTAAAGATTTACAAGTAAAAAATGAAACCATAAACATACTTAAAGAAAATATAGATGAATTATTTTATAACCCTCAGTTGGGGAAGGCCTCTTTGATAATAATTTAGAATTTTATATAGCAAAACAGACCATAAAAAGACAAAGACAAATGATCAATTAAAAAATATTTGCAACGCATAGATCTAATATTCCCCACATATAAAGAATTCTTAGTTATTACAGGGGAAAATAAAGAAAACACCCAATAGAAAAACAGGCAAGCAACATAAATAGGCAATCTGAAAAAAAAAACACAAATAGCTATTAAACATATGAAGAGTTGCCCAACTTCATTTACAATTAAAAAGCAAATTAAAACTAACCCACAGGTTTGATCCCTGGGTCAGGAAGATCCCCTGGAGAAGAGAATGGCAACACACTCCAGTCTTCTTGCCTGGAGAATCCCATGGATAGAGCCCGAAGGACTACACAGTCCCTAAGCTGGCAAAGAGTTGGACACGACTGAGTTGCTGGAAGTGGTATAAAAATGGCACACTCCTAGGAAGGATATCTGCATTATCTGCCATAATTACCAATGCATTTTCCCTCTAACTCAACAACTCCATTTCTGTGAATCTCTCATAAACTTTCACATATATGAAATAACACATGTACTAGATTATTCATTGTGGCATTATAACATAATCAGAATAAAAAACTGGAAATAAACCAAGCATCCAGCACTACCAAACTTGTTGAATAAATGATCACGTTAGTCACACAAGGAAATAATGTGTCTGTGAAGAAAAATGAAAACAATCTCTGTGCACTGATATGGAGAGCTGTTCAGGACACTTTAAATGTCAAAAGCAAAGTGTATCACAGTTTATATGGTTGCTATTTTGTTTAGGAAACGGAAAGGAAAAATACTTAACTGTGTTAGCTTGTATTTGTATAAAAAATACTATAGAAGAATAAGCAATAGTAATAAAAAATACTAGAGTCGGGGGGGCACGGTAGATAGAGACAAAGGAAGACTTTTCAGTGTATATCTTTAGAAATCATTTTACTTTTGAGCCACAGAAGTTAGCCAGGTTCTTTCTCACTGTAAGGGAGTAGTAACAACTCTCCAGCTCTCTACATCCCAGGGCAGAAACTAAAAGTTCTGATAACTTTTTTATACCCTCTTTTGGAATAAAAATATTTCCTGATGACTATTCTCTGCTTCCAAGGTTTAAAAATCCCAGTGTCTAAAATAACATGTGCCCAATTCTTATTCAAACCCCCTGCTCTAAATACATTCATTTTTCTCTTGTTAAAAGACTAACTACTTTAGATTGCAACCTTTAGTAAAATTAAATACGATCATAAGAATTTGTCTTCTGTGGCTTGTTGATTATAAGAATAAAACAAACATATGTATACCGCAATTCTCTGCATGTCATTATCATCATCTGGTATTCTACAATGTGTCTGGTTAGAAGGTTTTACTTCATGTGAAACACATCAATGTGCTCATATACTTTCCCTCCTTTGCCCACCCTTCCTCTCCCTCTCCCCCACCCTCCGCTCTCTCTGGTGGCAATTTTAAAACTATAGGAACACTCCAGCTCAGAAGGGATCCAAAACACAGGCTTCTGTTCTAGTTAAATATCCTATCTGAATCCTGCTGTGCTTCATGTTCCATCTGGATTTCTCTCCTGTTGTAACATCAGTATTTGCAAGAAAATTTCCTGCAGGAAGCATTTGTAGGTCTGCAATGTAAAATCCTATCATAAATAACCACTTTAAGGTAGGTAGAAGTTTGTATGTTCATTACCATGCCTTAATTATTACTATGCTAAAAAGAAAAATCATTGCTAATTTTTTATTCAGATATCACAGGCATAAACTTTCCAGTTGCATTCATGAAAAAAAAAATCTGTTAATACACTGTCTTCATATAGTAACTAATCCAAAATAGAAAACTATCCTCGCACCCACTGAAGTCTCAGGGACAGATGCACTGATTAGACACTTCAACGGCATAGCATATGATGTCTGAAAGGGCTTTCTGAGGCAGATGTTCCATCGCATGACTCATTTGATCATCTTATATACTAATGTCCACTCTATTATATCAGTTACATCAGAGTAACCATGCAGTGAAAAAGAAACCAAATTTTTTTCCTGCAAATATAAAGTTACCTTTTACTTTCAGTTTCCGAAAAGAACAAAAAATTCTTATTTGTGAGTAGTTTTCTGCTTCTGAATCATTGAACCCATGTAGAGTTTCTATATGCAAACTATTGTCAAGGGTAGGAACTCAATTATTGCAGAGATATACCACTGGCTACCTTGGAAAATGTACTTATACTACACTTTACCTTTATAATATAACTGAATAGTGGCATTCCTAAAGCTTTTTACAAAATATAAAATAAATTTAAGTGAGTAATTTTATTCCATTAGTTCTGAAATCTGCTCACTGAAAAAATTATCTGAAGAAAATACTTGTCATTTTAAATAATGTCAATATATTAGAGCTCTTAACTTATTTTAAAAAATTATAACCAGGACTATTTAACAAGACAACAAAGGGGAAATATTCAGATTACTTAGAATCCACTGGTAAAGTTATCTAGGATTGCTGTATAGAGTTAATGTTATTATAAGTATAAAATAAGTTACATAACTATCTAAATATTTATTCTAGTATCAATCTTAAGTCTTAATCAAACAGCTATACTTTGTTCTTTTTTCAACAGAAGAAAATGAATAAAAATGACTGCAATACAGTTTCAACTGGGAGTTTAAAAATTAGAATACTGTTAAAGTGATCATGAATATATCATAAGTATTGTACTTCATTTGAAAATCAAATCGTATGAGGATTATCCACACACACAAGGTTTTCAACATTTATCTCTTTATGTAATATTTACTGAAGGCAAATTTTTAAATTGAGAAACACCTTTAATAATATAACCACCTTCTTATCTGCTACCAAAATAAGGGGGAAATTTTTATGAATCTGTCATGTAAAATAGTAGTCAATAGCTGCATACAATCAGTAAACAAATTTAGTTCAAGGCAAGAATTAAATCACCATTTAGTGGTTGCAATTTAGATTATTCTAGCGTGTAATACTTTAATTGTATAAAACAAAGCTGATGTCACAAATACAAAAGAACTTCTTGCAAAGCAAGTACCACAAGTAATTTCTATGTTGCCACTGATGGCTGACAAGTGATGAGCACTTTGTTCAAAAGTATACACCATGCACATAAGACAACAGGTGGTTTATAAAAAGAAAATACTGAAGTGAAGCTCTTAAATTGTTCATAATCAACATTTTTATGTTTTGCCAGAATATCTGCTTTAATCTTTGAATAGTCAAAAGGTTTCTTACACAGGGAAATGCAGTATTCCCAACATAAAAAAGGATAAGCTGAACCAGACAAACTAGGATTAACACTGGGCTAAAAGGCTTCCCAGGAGGTGCAGTGGTAAAAGAACCCACCTGCCAATGCAGGAGACACAGACTCTACCCCTGGGTCCAGAAAATCCCCTGGAGAAGGAAATGGCAACCCACTCCAATATTTTTGCCTGGAAAATTCCAATGGCCAGAGGAGGCTGGTGGGCTGCAGTCCATGGGGTTGCAAAGAGTCAGACACTACTGAGCATGCACGCAGAAAGTATTTATATGAAACAACATATTAATATATTGCCAATGTGTTGATATATTGCCAATGTACTTCATAGTTTAATAATTTAGGTTAAAATATTTTCAAAAAATTTTAATCTATTCTTATTAACTGATATCTGAGTACTGTTATTCAGTGCTAGAGAAAAGTCTCCCCATAAAAACAAGAAACAAACACCAAACTCTTTAGGCCTATTTAGCTACCAGTGTAAGAGGTGTTTTCTCATTGATGGAAAAAAGTGTAACAGATGCCAGTGTCCCAAATGACTAGCACTCCTCACTACCACCACCACTCAACCCAAGAATCTAAAAGCTTTTACGGGAGCACTAGAAGCTATGTTATTTTTGATACTGCTCTTTAAAAGAGAATAATGTAAAGCAGAATGAAATAAAATTTCAAGTTTAAGATATAGGTAATCACTATCCCAATCATCCCACTGCAATGAATTAATCACAAAAAATTTGATTTGGAATGGATTATGATTAAAAGATTTTTCCCATTCCTAAATATTCCTATGCACAAAAGATCCTTATTTGTGGTAAGTGATTTTCACTGTTTTAGTTTAAAGAGCAGTGACTAGGGATGGAGAAGGGTAGACTTAAGTCACTAAAAAATGAGGAAAAAAATAAACAGGCAAATGTGATTACAACTTCCCTTACTGTCACATTAATACATGCCAATAAATACTTAACTCTCTCTAAATCTCACATTACAACTGTTTAATTCTGGGGTATCTATGTAACATGCAATTTATTTACACATGCTAGCCAAATATTCATTTGCAGACAAAGCACCTAACACAGGCAATGTCTATTATTCAAAGCCTTTTCAAATGACCATGTAGCTGAAAGCTCTGCACATTAGAAGTAAAAAATTTTATACAATGCTTGCAAAACAAAAACGGTAAAGTCAAGTGATAAATTATTTTCATTTACCTGGAATAGTGGAACCTGAAGAAATCCGGGTTGTATTAATGAGAAGAATATAGGCAAATTCATAAAGAATAACAAAGACTTTGGGGCATATTCAAAGAATTTAGAACAGTGGTTCTCAAAGTGTGGTGACTGACCCCTGAGGGGTCTGCAAGTTCAAACCATTCTGCCATAATAATAACAAGATGCTGTCTGTCTTCCTCACTGAGTTGACGTTTGCAGTCATAGTGCGAAATCAATAGTGAGAGAACCACCAGGAACTTAGCATGAAAATCAAGGTGGTGATCTCAAACTGTACTAGTAATCACTGTATTCTTCACATACACAACAACCAAGTTTCAGTTAAGAATGACCTTAATAAAAGTAAAAATTATTAATTTTACAAAATCTCAACCTGGGGTATACATCTTTTTAATATGCTGGGTGAAGACACAGAAGTACACATAAAACACTTCTGCTACATACCAAAATACCATGGTTATCAAGAAAAAGCATTTGAATTGCAAGCTGAACTAGTCACTTTTTCTGTGGAACATCATTTCTACTTGAAAGATCAACTGACATTCAAACCATGGTTATATCTGGCAGCCATTTTATTGTAAATGATAAAATTTAGGCTCTCAATTGAAAATTAAAATTTTGGAAAACTTGTAAGTGCTACCATGACGTTGACAGCTTCCCCATATGCAAAGACTTTTCTTATGAGATCTGTGGTGATATTAACAGATGTGATTTTGTGCTACAGTATAATGAAATATGTTATAATTCAAAAGATCTGCAGAATACTCACTGAGAATTGGTATTTTCCAAATGACTAAAGGTATGCATGGATAGAAGAGTCATTCAAAATACAAAATAGACCAATGGACTTTAATGCAAGAGAAAAAGAGTCCATTGCTATATTGCAGACTTTATATTTCAATTAACTTTTAAGAAACTATTTATAAACTATTTAAGAAACTATTTATCAACTATTTTTGATGCAGTATCAAAGAATAATATTCACAATTATCTAAAATGATTACTAAAATACTCTTCCTTTTTCCAATCACACATCTGTATAGGGCCAGATTTTCTTCATTTATCTCACTCAAATAAACATTGCAAAAAACTAAAGGTACAAGCAAATATAATCCAGCAATCTCCTATGTCAGACATTAGCAATTTGCAATATATAAAACACTCCCGCTCTTATTAAATATTTTTGTTTTAGAAAATAAAATTATTTTTCAAAAAATGCTAACATATAATGGGTTTACCACTGTTATTTTAAAGAACATTAAGAAAGAAAGACATTTTTAGTTTTAGTTTTAATTTCTAATATGGTAAATATGGATTGATAATAACCTATATAAATACAAGCTCTTGGTATATTTAATAATTTTAAGACTATAAAAGAGTCTTAAGGCCAAAAAATTTGAGAAATGCTGCCTTAGAGGTTATTAATTCAAACTTAATTTTAAGATATCTGTCCACCTTTCCATATAGACAAGAGACTGGAAAAATTGCATTCTTTTTTTTTTAATAAATTTCTCTAGGGGATATAAAGAACGATAGCTGAGTGAGAAGCTATAGCAGTTAGAAAAAAAAGAGCAAGTGCTCTTTTAGACACTTTGCTATTTTCAGACCTGGGGCAGAAAATAAAACAGATAAGCCAGGAACATCCTGCACATCATCCCAGATAGCATAAAACCATCAAACACTCCTAGTGTGACATCAAAGAGATTGAAAATTTTTCGTTAATCACCTTTAGAGGATGCTAATGAATCAACTCATCATCGTGCCAACTTTATCCTAGGAAAAATGCCAACATATCCCATTTTTGTGTGTATCACCCAAATAACCAAAAACTGAGAGGGTAGAGACCTCAGTAAAGTGTTTCAATGGGACCCTAATTTAGTGAAAATAAGATCCTATAACCTTTAAATGTATTTTTTAATTCCAGATAAAATACTGATACATTGATGCTAATTAACAGTAAGCATCCACTTTCTAAAGTAAGCTGTATTTTGCTTACCATACATAAATTACCTTGAAAGAAACCCACACAAAACATCTATCTATGAACCAAGAAAAACTACAACTTCTCTGACTAAACGTGATCTTTCTTTCTCTCTGAACTCTATCCCCAGAAGTGCTTGTGAACATCAAAGTAATTACTATGAGTACTTTAGGCTCAAAAACAGAATGTGAAGATTTTCTTGAAGTAACTAGGTTCTAAGGTAAAGGAAACTAAAGAATTGAAACGTGGGACCAAGAATGTTAAAGTCAATTAACTAAAAATGTACACAACACATGAGAGATAATGGTTAATAGGAAGGGTTTTAGATCAAAGAGCCCCAATTCTACTTCCAGTTCTGCCATTTACTAACCTGAGTGAGCTACCTGCCCTCTTTAATTGTTGCTTTAGCATGTAAAATGGGAATAGTAGTGCATACTTCAAGTAAACCTTGTGAAAACTTAAATGAGGCCACAAATGTAATAATAAAGCTTTAAGCTACTGCCTAAAACATATTGTGTGCTAAGTTGCTTCAGTTGTGTACAACTCTTTGCGACCCCATGGACTATAGCCTGCCAGGCTCCTCTGTCCATGGAGTTCTCCAGGCAAGAATACTGGAGTGGGTTACCAGACCCTCCTCCACATATTAATCCTCAGTAAACAAAGCTTCTGGTACCAGTATCTGTCATTCTTCATGTCATGTAAAGGAAAAGAAAGGCGATGATGAGAAATGTTGGGAAGAACAATTTTTTTCACCAGCTATCAAGAGATATCATTATCAGTCCAGTAAAGACTAGCTACCATTCTGCCTCAGCTGCTATAGGGCAGTTATCAAAAATGAAAGGAAAATACAACATATAAACATCAGGGTTAAGTAAACCATGTAAAATAATATTAACTTTCTCTCCTTTATTAGATTTCCTAACATAGTATTACCTAATAAGTCATTTAGTGAAAAAACAGAGACGTTTATAACATATGTATGCAATACTTGTATGCAAATACTCAGTATAAATCTATTTGCAAGTAAAGTAATTAAGTTTCCTAATGCCTCTCAAATGAAATGAAGCAAAGTTTAGAATTCTCATCCACAAATTACAATGTCAGCAAAGAAAGCCTGACAACAAGAACTGAAAGAGGTTATAACAAAGAAGGATTCAAATTCAAATTCAAATTAGTCTGGTCTTAATTTACATCAAATTTAACTCAGAGATTAACCACAAAGCCCTGCCAAGAATGGCAAACCAGGTAAACAGCAACCCCCTAGTAAATTCCAGTGCGTTCAGGCTCCTCCATTCTCTCTCTTCCAACAACTGTTCTTCAGGAACAGTTCTACTCTTGGGGCTCTGCCAGCTATTTCCTTATCAAAGTCACTTAGCTTTTCCCCTTTACTCTCAATAGGGTAAATAGTTAACATGTAATCTTATTTCACTGATTTATGTATACTTTAAGTTGTTCCCAATATACACTGTACAACTGGTATTTACAGCTGGTTAAATGCAGTATGATAATTTCTACAAAAAAGCAAATTCAAGAAACCCTGTTGAAAATCAACATGGCAATGGCTAGCAAGTGATGAAATGTAAAAGAATGTACCCTTTGATTCATTAATTTCTCTCCAATAAATATTTCTTAAGCAAATAATGGCTTCCCCAGTGGCTTAGTGGTAAAGAATCCACTTGCAATGCAGGAGATGCAGGCTTGATCCCTGGATCAAGAAAATCCCCTGGAGAAAATGACAACCTATTCCAGTATTCTTGTCTGGGAAATCCCATGGATCCTGGAGAGCTGCAGCCCATCGTGTCCATAAAAGGGTTAGACATGACTGGGTAACTAACCAACAAAAAGAGTGAACAATACAATAAAGGCAAAAAGGTATGTGAATAAAGTCACTCACAGAAGCGTCATCTATCACAGCAGAATAACTAAAAACATACTCTAGTACCTAGGAAATGATAAATTGTAGATCACTGGCAATGAAATATTATCCTCTCGTTAAAAATTATTATTACTATTAAAGCTACCCTAAAATAAGAAAAATGTTTTATAATTTTAAGCAATAAAATGGTTTCAGGAAGTAAACACAGGGTAGTAATTAAAGGATGAGTTTTGCTAAAAAATCTTGACTCTGCCAACTCAGTAGCTGTGTGGTTTTTGGAAGTTATTTAAACTCCCTGAGATCCAGTTTCCTCGTTTCTAAAATGGGCTAATAAGATCTCATTCACAGGAGTATCATATGAGAGCACCGAAAAGTGCCTGCTCCTAACTCAGTACATTCCTTTCCCTATTACTCATTCATCTGATTCCTTCCTATTACTACAACCATGAGTTTATAAATAGCAGATCATATTTAAAATGGTGATATATAATAAGACTGTGGTTCTGTATTTAAAATCATAACCTACAGTAAATTTCCTTTATGGGACTTTATTTTCTTAAGTTCTTTAAAGTAAAATATCAATCCTTGATCTGACTAAAACCCCAAATATAACACTTTCAATTGGTTTTAAAAACCATATTCAAAATAATTTTAATTAGAGTTCTTTCTCAAACTTTTTATACACAATACACAAATCAGAATTCAGCCTGAATATACCAAGATGGAAAAAAACAAGTTAGGAAATGAGTGGGGTACACGTAATCCCCTGCATTTTCATTTTCACTCTAAGGATTTAACAAAATTTGAATAGTAAATTTAGTTGGGGAACGAGGGAGAACACTATTCCCAGAAAGCTATAATGTATAAACACCATTTCAGTTCCATCGACCTGACAATTGGCGTACAAGAGAAGATCTTCACAGCTGACTTATGGAGAAGGTGGATACAGTCGTCCCTTTCCACTCAGGGAAGAGCAAAGCGGAACAAAACCACCTTCCCCTGACCCAACTCTTTACCTATATGACGGGTGAAGTGTCTAGAGGTCTGGTGAGACAGTGGGGTCTTCTTTAGTTCCCAACAGCAAGAACTCAGTCCGTCAAATCCAAGCCAGCCAGGCAACGCGCCTTCCTCCCTCCTGCCCTGGGAGCGAGGACAGCAAGACACAGGGAAGATGGAGCAGGAGGAGACATCACAGGCCTGGAGGAGATCGCTCCAGGCTCTTGAGCAGTCTGCGGTTCCGGAGGGACACCCTGACCTCACAGGGGAGAGGAGAGGAATCTTTTGGTTCTAAAGGACTAGCACTGCTACACAGCCTGCAGCCCTTAAAGGAAGCCCCGAGTTCCCTCAGCTGCCTAGGCTGGCAACCCACAAGCTCAATATTTTGAGTCACTGATGCAGGAAAATGATTCTGGGCCTACAATGGGTGGTTTACGGGTGTCAGTGTAATATTTGCAAAGGGACAAGTTATAGTAAAACTGAAGACTTACACTGTAGTAAAACACAAGTGTTACGATTTCACTCAAGTCAAGTATAACAATGAATACACTGGTTTTCAAAACCAAATCAGTCTCAAACTTACATTTTTAACTTAACATAATGACAGTGTTCTGACAACTAAGAAAAACGTAGTTCAAACATTAATGTTTAAAAGATCAAGAGACTCTCCAGGACCTTAGAAGTTGCCCTTCCATCCCTGAGTAATTTCAACTCTTAGTGAGAGAAGAGCTTTTTAAAGAATCCATATAGTTGCTATTTTGAGCAGAGAGGACAGGAAAGGAGATCTCTAAAATGTGTCAGAAAAGACAATTAAGAAAAAAAAAATGAGAATGCCTCAAGCACCTAAGTAAATATAAGACCACCATGAATATGAGGATACGTTTAAGCAATTAAACTGTAAACAGCTAGCAGATTAAATAACTTCATACACTATTACAGTGTAAACTAGAAGGAACTGTTTCCTACTGCTGCAATATTTTCCACAGTCAACAGAAGTTCATTATTAGAATGCGTTGTATATGTAGATGAGAACCACTGCATGATTACTTAACCCATTGAATTTGTACCGAGGAAACAAAGAAAACATATGTTTTTTGGTCAGATTGTTTACTGCAATCCAATACTAGATTAATTTAATAAATACTGCTGAAAAAGAAAATTACAGGACCCAAAGAAAAAAAACTCCATTATTTTAGGATACAATCAAAGACAGCTTTATATTGGCAATTTGTGTCTAGGCAAAAATGTGTGACTCATTTTAAACTCTTAAATGACGTGCTTATGAGGAAGGGGGGAGGTGGTCTCTTGAAAAACAGCAATTTATGTTCTGTGGTAATTAAAGGTGATTTACAAAACATATAAACACCTAACTTAACCTAAAGGGGGGTGGCAATTAAATGAAAGCATTTTTACCTTCTTATTTAGCAGTTCAATAAAGTTGTAGTGCCTTGAGGGCTAACATTCTATATAAACTAGAAAGGCAACTTAAAACCTCTTTCTTCCATCAACGCTACTTTTTAGCAAACACAGGCAACAAAACTAAAGGAACTGTCTGGAATCTTACTGTTAAAACTCTAACTGAGCAATTTAGACATATGAAATTCAAACAAGACACAGAGGAATAGTAATACAAAACAGAATGAAGAGGCATCTGTCATTAATAACAAAAGAGAAAGGATCAGGGCTTTTATTTTTCCTGGCCAAAAATTCTAACCATCTGCACAGAAATCATCTACATAGATTAATTTTAATTCTATCTCATATGAACTTGTCTGCCCAGTTTAAGAGACGTAAGCCCAAAAGAGAAGTAAAATCAGTCAAGGGCTTAAAATCATATTGCGGAGTGGGAGCAAGGGGGGCAACAGACATTTTTTTAAGAATTATAAAACTTCATAGATCTTTCAAAATAAAAAGAAATGACATAAAAATCAAGCTACAATTAACAGTTATTCTGAAAACTGAAATGCTCTACTTACTAGATTATTTTTTTTAAGGAAAATAAACATTGGAAAATAAATTCAAATAGAAACTAAACTCCTCCATGTAATCAGGAGAGGAAAATAAGCACATATCCTTTCAGATTTTAAAGAAAAGGCAGTTACTTCTGAAGACTGGAAGCAAGGGACAGACATGAAATTTTATTGTGAACACTTCATTATTTCCTATTTTGTTTATAATAACCATGTATCATTCAGAATTTTTAAACATTATATTTTTTAAAGTATCAACATCTATTTAGCCATTTATAATGAAAAGGTGGGGTGAAATCTGATAAAACCAAAACTGCCCACTCATTAGATATGATGGGGAGGGGGGATAAACAAATAACCAACTTATAATTCTATGTGGACTACTGGAGAACACTACCTAAATTATACATAACCCAACCTATTACAAGGGAATACTTTTTGATATCACATAGATGGCTACTGATTATATCACAAAACAACAATGGGCTGGCATGACTAGCAAGCCTTTCCCTTCACTTTGACAAATCAACAAGGAATTTTCTTCAGATGACTCTGCACTCGGGATACTAAAACAACTGGTGTAAATACAATAAAAATGTTAAGAATCTATTTAGAAGACTACGCTTCCTTTTCTATTATCATTCTTCCTCTTGGGGTGGGAAAAAAAAAAGCCAGATGAAATGAAATACTGAGTTCTTAATGACCTTAACTCAATCTTTTCATCTCTCAAAGCCCAGCTCAGGTTGGGTGGCCAGTTCTTGGCTGTGTCTGTCAAGGGCACAGATAAGGTTCCCGCGGTGGAAGGAGGAAACTGGATAATATCCCCTTACCAAGAATACATAAAATGAGGAAGAGATAACTGTACGAAAAGGAATTAGTTATTAGAACAAGGAGGTATAAAGGCAATCTGCCTTACATACACACACACTCAACCACACACCACTAAGGTACCTTAGAAATTCAAGTATCATTTAATGGCAGAACAGAACATACAAACATAATGCTGTGGGAGCTCTCAAGGAAGTAACTTCTTTAACAACAGAGCCCACTAATTTCATTATCTGAGAAAAAAATCTTTAACTAAATCATCCTGGCAGAACTGTCCTGATTAGCCCAGTTTAAAAACCAAACATTTTTACAGAGATAGCAGTAGATCACTGACAACTCGTGAATCACAACATTCTAAGCAAAGCCATCTTCTCACTGATTTAATACAGAACTCCTTAGAATTTTACTTGAATCATTTGTACATACCTTACATCAGACTTCCCTGGTGGCTCAGACAGTAAAGCGTCTGCCTACAATGTGGGAGACCCAGGTTCAATCCCTGGGTCAGGAGGATTTCCTGGAGAAGGATATGGCAACCCACTCCAGTATTCTTGTCTGGAAAATCCCATAGACGGAGGAGCCTGATAGGCTACAGTCCACGGGGTCACAAAGAGTCGGACACGACTGAGTGACTTCACTCACTCACTACATTGGTATTTAAATAAGAAAATTTCTCATGTTTTAAAAATCAGAATAATACATGTTCACTTTTTAAAAAGCTAGCCAAGGGTCTAACATAAGAAAGGAAAGTCACCCACCTCTCCCTCCATCCCAATTCTATTCTCCAAAGAATCTATTAACAATTTGAGGTCTCTCTTCAAATTTCTTTCTATGAATATAAGTAACTAATATTGTAGCCATTAGCCACATATGGCTATGCTGATGCTGCTGCTAAGTTGCTTCAGTCGTGTCCAACTCTGTGTGACCCCATAGACGGCAGCCCACCAGGCTCCCCCGTCCCTGGGATACTCCAGGCAAGAACACTGGAGTGGGTTGCCATTTCCTTCTCCAAGGCACTAAAGTGAAAAGTAAAAGTGAAGTCGCTCAGTCGTGTCTGACTCGTAGCAACCCCATGGACTGTAGCCTTCCAGGCTCCTCCGTCCATGGGATTCTCCAGCCAAGAGTACTAGAGTGGGTTGCCATTGCCTTCTCCAACATATGGCTATAAAGTACTTGAAATGCAGCTAGTCCAAATGGACATGTGCTCTAAGTAAAAATTACACACCAGATTTCAAAAACATGGCACCAAAAAATATATCAATAAATTTTCATATTGACTAACACTGAAATAATATTTTTGATAGAGTAAATGTTATTAAAGTTAATTTCATTTGTTACTTTTTTAATGTGACTATCAGAAAACTTTTAACTACACAGGTAGCTCACATTGTATTTCTATTGGTCACCACTGGTACAAAGGCTAAGAGTGCAGGTTTTGCAGTCAGACTGGCCTTCCTGAGTACTACTCCCAACTATACCACCTACCAGCTATTAACCCTGGACACATGTTCTAACCTCTCTGCACCTACATCTGACTTACTCTGGGAATTGAATGAAATTCCTCACATAAAGCACTTACCACATAGCCTGGCACACAGTAAGTACTTAATAAATATTTGATGGCAACAAAAGAATAAAACTATAACCCAATTCTTTTAAAATCACTATACAGCATCTGTCTCTTCAGAAACGTCTCCAGATACGTCTATAGGTCACTACTGTGAAGAGCAGGTAGTCTCTGGAAAACAGCATACTCCAAGCACTTAACTTCTCTTTTTCTTTCCCCACATCCACCACACACACAAATACATGGATCTTTAACATGTTTACTATGTAGATTCTAAACATTCAGATCTAAAAGTGAATAAAACAGTGTGGTATGGTGAAAAAAAAGAGCTTAAAGAAGAGAGATGGGGAAAATTCCCTAGTAGTCCAGTGGTTAGGACTCTGGCACATTCACTGCCCGGGGCCCAGATTCAATCTCTGGTTGGAAAACTAAGATCCCACAGGCTGCATGGTGTGACCAGAAAAAGAAAGAAGAAAGATGGGCTCGAGGCCAAATTTACATTTACTATGTACTTGAGCAAAACTACTTAGTCTTTTTCTCTCAATACCCTCACCTATACAGCTGGGATAACACCAATCCTGCAGAATTGTTAACATTAAATAGAATACATTAGAAAAAAAATCTACCATAGTACCTAATATTTGGAGAAGGAAATGGCAACCCACCCCAGTACTCTTGCCTCGAAAATCCCATGGACAGAGGATCCTTGTAGGCTACAGTCCACGGGGTCACAAAGAATCAGATGCTATTGAGCAACTTCACTTTCACTTTCACCTAATACTAGGTGCTTAGTAATCATTTCCCTTCTTCTAGAAATCAAAATAAAATGCCAACAATTCAGACACATGCTAATATTGTTAGTAATGAACTGCTTGCCAGGCCATAACTGCCAGAGTCTGTTCATACCCTAAAGTGAAAGTGAAAGTGAAGTCGCTCAGTTGTGTCTGACTCTTTGCGACCCCATGGACACCAGGCTCCTCCATCCATGGGATTTTCTAGGCAAGAGTACTGGAGTGGGTTGCCATTTCCTTCTCCAGGGAATCTTCCTGACCCAGGGATCGAACCCAGGTCTCCCACATTGTAGACAGACGCTTTACCATCTGAGCCACCAGGGAAGTCCTAAAGAGGTATTTAAAAACATGCTAACTCTACAGTCATCCCAGGTTCCTACATTTTGTCCCTTTAACAAGCAACTGGGGAACAGAACTCTGGAAAGAACAGGGTACCACACATCCCATCTTCCCACCATTACCACCAACTACACACACATGCAAACACACAACAATTTAGGTGAAAATAATCAACTGTATTTGAAATTTTGTTTTCTATAACTATAAATGAGTACATACTTCACAATTAACAGTTCTATAAATCTGAACCTCCTATATGTTTCTAAATTGGGAACAAAACTGCCTCATACCTCAAAAAGCAGAACTCTTATTTCCAGGCTACAAGGTCATATCTCTAAGTGGCTGCTGAGAAACTAACAAGTTTCAACTATAAACTTGTTGACAGCTTGACAGTAGGTGCAATGATACAGCCAAAGGTGCTGTCCTTCAGATAATACACAAGCACTTTAGCTTTCTGTTGAAAAATCACTTCAAAACTTCAAATGCCAGCTTTAAAAAGCTAAGGATTCCATGAAATCAATAGTCTGGTCATGTTCAAAGCTTTAAATATCTAACAATAGGAAGTTATATTGCTTCTAAAAATTGGTAAAAGCAAATTATATTGGCTCACTGAACTCTAGAGAAAAAAATTATTTTTCTAAATAAAACATCTATGAGAAGTTACCACATATATAAATTTTAAAAGAATTTGCTTCCCATAACGTGGTTCCTATTTCCGTATTCTGTATTGTGTCACTTTTCTTTAACAACATGATCAAGGAAAACTAAAAGCACACAAAAAAGGAAAATTATGAATTCATAAAGAAATTTTGTTCTATAGTTAATACATACACCTCACCATAGAGTATACCCATAGCTCATCAGAGTTGTTTATTCAAAATTACAGATGCCATTTATGGCAAAAATATGGAGAAATTCCCACTTTTTAAAAGTTTTTCAATTTTCTAAAACTTTATTTCTTTACTTATTTTTGGCTGTGATGTGTCTTCGTTGCTGCACAGGGTTTCTCTAGTTGCAGCGAGCAGGGGCTACACTTTAGTTGCGGTACACAGGCTTCCCATAGCAGTGGCTTCTCTTCTTGTGGAGTACCGGCTCTGGGGTATCTGGGCTTCAGGAGTTGCGGCACCTGGGCTTCATAGTTGCAGTTCCCAGGCTCCAGAGCACAAGCTCAACAGCTGTGGCCCAGGGGCTTAGCTGCTTCGGGGCATGTGGGATCTTCCTGGATCAGAGATCGAATTCATTATCTCTTGCACTGGCAGGAGGATTCTTTACCACTGAGCCGCCAGGAAAGCCCAGTTTTTCATTTTTAACTCATGCAAACCATTAAAAAAAATGTTCATGGTTCCAAAAAAATCTGTCTCTCTTCTCTGTACACAATTAGAGAATGATATCTGGCATTTACAAGACCATTTACTCAGTGTGTGTTTCCTCCACTGGATTGTAAACACCATGAGAGAGGGTCATTTCTGTTTCCACTCACCATCATATCCCTTAGCACAACAGAAAGAGGTGCTCCACAAATAATGTGTCAAATAAGACAGAGTGGTCTAAAGATTTAAAGCCCCTCCATACTCACAAATATACAATCTTATTCTCTGCCTACATCACAATCTCGTCCATAAAGTGTCTTTATATCTTCAAGTAAAGCTACCTAGAACAGTGCTTCTCAAACTATCTATTATGAGCTTTTGTGGAATAAAATAAAAATGAATTACTAAGCAAAACTTTCTAAATGCTCATTCTCAGTTGCTTATAGCTACCTGTCTAGGACCAGTAACAGAGAAAAACACTAAATCAGACTTCACCTCTGATTTATATTTCCTTCATTTGCATTAATTTGTTCATTACAATATTATTACCATAAAGTAGTGTTGACCTGAACCTTAACCTAAAACTTTCTATTTTTTCAGAGGATTACTATGTTCGTGGGTCACTTCTGTAGAACTCAAACCAACACATAATTCCACCTATTTTTTCTCTTTGCTTTATATCCCTCTCTTCATTAACAACTAGCTGATCTATAGTTTCTCCTTAATCCTTTCATCTCTAATATATAACCCGGATGCTTTTCTCTCCTCTAGAATAATGGAATCCCCTCCTTTATCAATTCTGTCTTCTCAACACATGGAAAGCAAAAATGAAGGAAAATTCCACAAGTTAAGAAAATTTCAAAATGCCTTTTATAATCAACAAAATTACTTCTGCATAGAAACACTTCTCAATGAGTCTAATCCAAAATGGGATAAAATTCAATTAGAAACTGACAACAACACAGCATATACTGTGGAATAAGCCTTTTCATGTGGAGATGATACCTAATCACATTAAGTCACAATTAACACACAAACCACGATTCACCCTGTGAAACTAAGCAAATCTTATTTTATTAGTTATTTATTATTTGATTTGCACAATGGAAAGAAAATATGAATCATAATGGAATCAATCAACTAAATAAACAACTGTACTTACGTGTTAAATGAAAGATTCCATCACAGGCACTAATATGAGATAAAAAGGCATTCCCCAGGCCTTGCCCATTGTGAGCTCCTTTCACAAGGCCAGCAATATCCACTACATTTAGAAAAGCAGGAATTTTGCTGAAAAACAAAAAATGACTTTAGTAGAAGACAGTACTAAGAACCTGTTTATTAGCCAAATGGCTCTTCCAAACACATTACATAAATTAATTTTTTACTTTCTAGAACAATGTTTATTAGACTCTCAAATGAATTTAAAAATGCAAGCAAGAAATAATCTTTCTTAACTAGGAAAATGAAGAGAAAACATTTTAAAACAGAATAGATGTTGTTATTATGTCTCTAAAAACGAAAACTCACATCATTAATTTTATTATACTGCTCCACGGGCACATGCACACATACACAAAAGCAGAGAGGGGGGAATGTTTCAGAGCACACTGATACAAGGCAAGGCGACCATCACAAAATGAGCTAACGGACAACTGACTGTGCCAGGAACCAGACCAAGTGACACGGACTGGTGATGTGCATTATCATTTCAAAGTTCAACAACTCTATACGGTGGATGTTATTTATTAAACCCACTTTACAGATGAGGAAATTGAGCCTTTGAGGAGTTAAGAAATCTACTGCACACAGGATCATTCAGCTCAATAGTAATGAAACTGGGATACAGGATATCTAGGTTTGCATTTTTTTAATTTAAATACAAATGATTTTATTAATCCCTCTTATTTTTATTTTATTAATTTATTTTAATTGAAGGATAATTGCTTTACAGATTTTTGTTGTTTTCTGCTAAATATCAATGAATCAGCCATAGGTATACGGATGTGCTCTCCCTCTTGCATTTAATCGCCATATGGGTTTTACAGCCCCGAAGTGCATGTAATGATGTGAACCAATTAACAGAATAGTAACAACCTAGTTGTTAACAACTGCAACAGAATGAGACAAGGTCAAGTAACAGTTAACACAAACTAGAAAACAAGTTAACAAAACCAGTCAGCCATGTAAAAAGGGAGATTAAAGCATGAGTAAATAAAGCTCAACGTCATATGACAAAGGTGTATGGCCTACATATGTATCCTTTGTCAATTTTCAGAATATTCACTTTTCAGAATGTCAATTTTACTACATGATAAAACACAACATAAAGTTCCATAAAATACTTCTCTATTATCTACATGGAAAATGAGTATTTTAAAAATAACTGTTCCATAAGTTTTTTTTTATACAAATAGAAATAGCTGATAGCTCTTATCAGCAAATCCACAGAAAACATACATGAGATATGGTTCAGCTTTTGGTGGATACTGCGGTTGCCTCACCAGTGGTGTCCTCTGCCCTTCCCCTGGGGACTATACTGACTGTCACTTGGCCAGCCATCCCTCGCCAGTGTAGCCCAGAGCTTTGGAGAAGCAGGCTCTATACTTAATTCTAGAAGGGGCATGTACTTGGACCTAAATAAGCAGTTTAATCTCATCCCCTAGGCACAACCAATGACTCCAAGACCTCTGCTTTGCCCCACTTGCCTAGAAAGACTTAAGGAGAGGTTTGCCAGAGAAGGTACGAGCATTCTTAAATAGAAGCTCATCAGTGCTCTGACAGAGCTTCTAGAAGCAAACCCCTCTTTCCTCACTCTGAACATGGACGACAAAGTATACAATTCCAAGACTGGAGAGGCATCCTGTGAATAAAAGGGAAGGCAATCTTAGGATCCAGCTGAGGAAGAAAGTAAAATGGAGAGGGGGACAAACCCAGGTCCTCGTTGACACAACTCAAGTGCTGACACCAACACTAAAATACCAGCTACCTGTTGCTATCTCAATAAATGAATTTTCAAATCAGTACGTTAAGTGCAACCAAATTCATCTACATAATGTCTTATACCTAAAACTATCACCCATATGATAAATATAAAGTACAGTAGCATAGATATGAGTGGAAAGGCCCTGAATTTAAAGAAGCCTTCAGCTCTAGTGCTGGTTGACATTAACTATCTGTGTGACCTTGGACAAATCATTTTACCTTCTTAGATTTCCATTTCCTTTTATGAGGAAACAAGACAGGTCAATCTATAGTTCTGAGATTCAGTTTTCTAATGGGAATGAGTTTAATTCTGATTCTTGATTTAAGGCCATGATAAAGGTTTAAACCATTAATACCATATATCAAAAAACAAAAACTTGAGCCCTTATTCAAGGACTTTTTATACACGCACCAGTGATTTTTAAGACTATGTTTTTAGATCGTATGAAATTTAGATCATTGTCAATGTCCTGATTATAATGGTTTACTCTGGCAATGCTGGAGAGTGTCTATATTTAGCAAATAAAAACTGAAGAATTAAAGTGCAGTGTGGCATTATGTCTGCAACTTACTTTCAAGAGTTCAGAGAAATTTGAGTGAAACCATACAAGCATTCTACATATAATTTTTTAGCTTATATATAAAATTGAAATCATTTAAAAATAAAATGTTTTTAAAAAGGATACAGAAGTCAGCTTGAGGAGTCAATCTGAGGGATATAATTTGAGCTACGTCCAATGATTATAATAGATTATAACAAAGTGAGTAACAGTGATAGGAATAAATACATGAATGAATAAATGAAAACAAGAAAGCTCTTCTTATAGCAGAATGCCATCTAATAAATGAAAAATAAATGATGAAATTACAAAATCATCATGTGACAATCATCACAGTAATAATTAATTTGTCAAAAATGAACAGATGCTAAAACTAGAGGATGAAAGTAAGAGAAGAAAATGAATTTGGTATATATTTTATAGTTAGAACTCAGGAATTTCTGACAGATTGGATGTAGGGGTGAGGAAAGAAAAGAATCCAGAATAAATCTTGGGCTTTAACTTAAGCAACTAGAGAAATAATAGGGGTATTTACTGAATTATAAAAGTCTTGAGGAAGCACAATATTGACACAGGCAGGGTGAAACCAAGAAGCTCATTTTGGACATGTCAGGTCAGAGGCACTTGCTTAGTCATCTAAGTGTCAGTGTCAAAGAGGCAGTTAAGATACATGTCTGGAGTTCAACAGAGTTCAGGACTGGAGATGAAATCTTGGGATTTATCACCACGTTCAAAAGAGCGAAAAACTAAATGCACACAAAATCTCAATAGTAGGGAAAGAGCAAATAAACTGTACACACGTTCATATAACGTAGTATGAAGCATAAGTATTGTATTAAAAATCATTTAAATCTGTATTTTTACTCTAGAAAAATACTAATAATACCCCAAGTAAAAAAATATCAAAAGTATGGAAGTTTCTACCTCCAAAGTACTTAGATTTATTATATCAAGACAGAAGTATACGTGATTTTTACTCCTCTCTTTATACATTTCCATGCTGTGAATTTCCTACAATAAACCTATATTATTTTTTTTCTAATTAAAAATATACTATTTAGGTTTGTGCAAAAGTAACTGTAGTTTTGCGTTGGAATTGCAATTGATATTGGAATACATTCTTAAATAAATGTGGTTATGCTATACATCATTTTAATGTGCAATTCTTGCTTTATGATTTTTGCTAATGAATTGTTACTTGCTGTTTATTTTATATGTATTTTAGACTATAGAAATGATGTGAGACAAAAAACAAATCCAAGCGTTTTTCTTACTCAGGTTCAAAATGGGCCATAAAGCAGCAGAGACAACTCACATCAACAATGCATTTGGACCAGAAACTGCTAACGAATGTACAGTGCAGTGGTGGTATAAGAAGTTCTGCAAAGGAGACGAGAGCCTTGAAGATGAGGAGCACAGTGGCCAGCCATCGGAAGGTGACAACAGCCAATTGAGAGCAATCATCGAAGTTGATCTTCTTACAACTACACAAGAAGGTGCCGAAGAACTCAACATCAACCATTCTACAGTCATTCAGCGTTTGAAGCAAACTAGAAAGGTGCAAAAGCTTGACAAGTGGGTGCTTTGAGAACTGTCCGAAAATCAAAAACATCATCGTTCTAAAGCGTCATCTTCTCTCATCCTACACAACAACAATGAACCATTTCTCTATCAGGCTGTGACAAGCAACGAAAAGCGGATTTTATACAACAACCAGCAATGACCAGCTCAGTGGCTGGACCAAGAAGCAGCTCCAAAGCACTTCCTAAAGCCAAACTTGAACCAAGAAAAGGGTCATGGTCACTGTTTGGTGGTCTGCTGCCAGCCTGATCCACTACAGCTTTCTGAATCTCAGCAAAACCATTACACCTGAGAGGTATGCTCAGCAAATCAACGAGATGCACAGAAAACTGCAATGCCTGCAGCAGGCATTGATCAAGTGAATGGGCCCAATTCTGCATGACAATGCCCCACTGAACGTCGCACAACCAATGCTTCAAAAGTTGAACAAATTGTTCTACAAGGTTGGCCTCATCTGTCCCATTCACCTGACCTCTTGTCAACCAACTACCACTGCTTCAGCCATCTCGGCAACTTTTTGCAAGGAAAATGCTTCCACAACCAGCAGGACGCAGAAAACGCTTTTCACAAGTTTGCTGAATCCCAAAGCACAGATTTTTATGCTACAGGAATAAACAAACTTATTTCTCATTGGCAAAAATGTGTTGACTGTAATGGTTCCTATTTTGATTAATAAAGATATGTCTGAACCTAATTACAATTATTTAAAATTCAGGGTCTGAAACCGCAATTACTGTTGCACCAGCCTAATAACATGTTTGTTATAAAAACTTTAAACAACATAGAGAAACACAAGAAATAAAAAATGAAATTCCATTCTAAAAATTACATTCCTTAGAGATAACCATGGATTAGTTTGTGATCTTCACTTCATACATTTTCCTATGAATACACACATACGTGTATACATTTACATGAGTGGAATCACACAATACAGACTAATTACTCCCTTTACTTCACACTCCCCAGAAAAAAATAACTGCAATGTTAACAATGGATGTATCCTTCCTTACCCTTCTCCAGGCTCTACATTACTTTAATAATCACCCCAAATAATGGCAACCAACTCGTGTTCTTGCCTGGAGAATCCCATGGACAGAGGAGCCTGGGGGGCTACAGTTCATGGGGTTGCAAAGAGTCAGACACCACTGAGTGACTGAGCACTCACAAAACAACAATTCCGAATTAATTTTGAAAAAAAATTAAAACACATGATTTTAAATACATCACTAATGTATGTGTACTTAATCTATACAGGGCTACCACATGAACAATGGCATAAAGATTTTTCTTACCTTGCTGGTTTGTGGTACTGGCAAAGAAAGTCAAATCTTTCATCAGGCACAGGTACTCTGCTCTCGTTCGGATCAATAGTGCAGAATGGGAAGTTTTCTGCTGAAGCTTGACTATTGGTTAGTACATTGAAGAAGGTAGATTTCCTAAAAGGAATAAAAACAATTTCAACCAATTTTTAGGCTAGCACAGAAAAATTTATCCTACTGTCATTTCAATGCTCAAATAAAATCCATGAGGGTTATAAAAACAATCTGGGGAAAGAGGAGGATACATTCTTACTAACAGAAATGAATTAAATTTACAACAGTGCAGCTCATGATTTACAATTAAGTTATGCTCCTATCTCAGTCTACTTAGAATGTGAAAAACATTTCCCCAAAGAATCTTTGTTATAAATAACTAGTTTCACATCATACTACAAAGCCTATATATTTCATTCATCAAGTTGCTGAAACACCAGTATCATCTCACCTGTATCTAGTATGATTTCCTCTGGCATAAATGTAGAGACGTATGTATTTAGTTAGGTCAATTACTTCCCAAGCATTCTGAATTGGGAAACAGATGCTAACTGCCTCGTAGGAAATAAAAGTTTGGAGCTCAGACTCCCTTCTACTTGTTAATGCATAAGGATTACTGGTAGTCTAGAACTGTGATCTGTGGATTATGAAGGTAAAAATGCGAATTTTTCCCAAAGTACAACTTTAATCAAGAAAAAAGCTATTAATAATAAATAACACACACTCAGAGAATGCCAACTTGTATTACTATTCTCTCTTTTCCAAACACTTCTTTAAGGTAAAAATGTCTATTAGATGAGATCTAACCCTATACTCAGCAGTTTATACTTGTTACAGTTAGTTCATATGATTGAACTTTTAAACCAGAGAACCACTTTTTTTTTTTTAACCTCTGAGACCCTTTTAAAATAGTAGTGAACAAAAGGCAACATGGGAGACTCATCGAAATACTACTGGTGAGAAGTACAATTTGGCAATGATATATTAACTTGTACCTGTCCATCAGTCTTTAAAATACAGCTCTTATATCCCATTCAAATTAAATATTTTAGATTAAAGTAGAGAAGTTTCCCAAAACAGCCATTTAAATCATTACTGGTTACTTAGAGCATCACTGGTCAAATCTGCTTGCCTGTAATAACAGACTCAGCTGAGAATTTAAAGGCATGCACTACCAGGCCTCTTTCCAGATTTGGTATAGGTTACTAGAATAATCTACAAGTTCATATTTATCAAAAAAGTAATTAAAGGGAATTCCCTGGCAGTCCTGTAGTTAAATTCTGCACTTTCACTGCTGAGGGCATGTGAACTAAGATCCCAGGGCAGAGACTAAGATCCTGCAAGCTGTGTGGTGCAGCCGAAAAGTAAAAAATAAATAAAAGGTAACTGAAATACTGTATACCTGCAATAAAAATAATAGCAAAATAATGGTACAATAGAAATATTTTAACCAAATTTAAACATATTAATTAATCTACTTATAAGACATTTGTGCCTTTCTTGGGGGACAAAAAAAATGCAGCTGTATTTCTGGATACTGTAGATAAAAAACTGCTTGTTGCTATTACCACAGGTTCAGTAACTGCAACATAAAAAGGCCATAGGGAGTTCATGGAGTTATTTTCAAATTTATTGGTATTAATAACTATTGCATTTTGACTGCCTACCTAGACAAAAATATGTTTCATAATAAAGAAATAAACTTAAAATTAAAACATATTATATAACAACAACGTAGAAAAGAAAGTCCCCATATCT